>NW_028291121.1:0-20770 GCF_041222555.1 Hakea prostrata
AGGCCCCTCTCACTCTTCAGATGAGGCTTCATCCAACAGCATAATGAAATTCGATAAGAAAAGTAATGAGGAAGTCGACAGATGGCAGTTTGAGAATTTTAAAGTGCAACAGGAAGTAGAGGAAGAAAATATAGTGAAAATTACAGCAACAACAATGAATGTAGAGTGGGTGTATCGGGTAAGAATGCAGAGAGAAGTGATGACAGACACCAGTTTCAGATGATGAAGAAGGCCAAGCAGGTAGTAACTGAAGAGCAAGATGGGAAGAAAGATGAAATGCAACTAATCTTAGAGAAACCACAGGGAAGTAATTCTTAATAAGCGAATTCTGATACAACAAGAGAAAAGCATGGAGCAGAATTTAAATGAAACTTAGGTCTATAACACTTTGCTCATTAAACTGATAGACGTGTAGAAAGCCTTGAGAAGTGTTCACCTAATTCAACCAATGCTTCTGAAGGAGGGCTGGATCTCCTCAACAATCTCACATCAGCAAACCTCAATGATGAACTGAAGAATCAGGAAGGTGTTCAGCCTCTTGCTGGTGGAATTCCTGAGGGGAATCTTGGCACGATTAATACTACCTCTAACTATGGCCTCATCTCTTGCAAAAGGATGAGGATGAGTGAGCTGACCCCCACCCAATTTGCAGTGGCCTCTCTTTGTCAAAATCTTGATTCAACTCTTCATACCTGCGTTGAGCCATTAATAGTCTTTTATTTGTTCAAAAGCGAAATGGAAGCCCGCCACAACATCTTTGAACATCTCAACAATATGAGTAGTGTGAATCTTCAAAAGCCAATGCAAGGTGTTCACTTCAATGAGACTCATGACACCGGCACTCAACCTACCCCAGCCCATGAGGAGAATCTGTTTCCACACACCACTGCCCCCAGGTATTCCCATACCACCTCTACGCTGATTTCTTTGACCAGTGTATCGTTTATTTTATTTTATTGTTTGCCATCATTTACAGTTGGTTTAAGAATAGATTTTTGTTTACCAAAAACCGCAATAGATACTCTGCCTAGTTTTTGTAGGTTTATTAGAACCTTAGCAATTTAATCTTAGAATTTTTGCTGCTACGTATGGATGGATGCTTTTGTTTTGATGTTTTTCTTTTGATGTTTCAGTTGCAACCGTTAATACTAAAATATTTGTTGTTGAAACTTCAATATTGGTTTTTTCCTTTCTTCTTGAGCAATATCTCTGCAATCTCTCTTTAAAAAAAGTACTCTTCAGATTGTTCAATTCCGAATAGCAAATGGGGAAAAGTTATACATTTCTTAATCCTTTTCCTTAAAATCATGATGATCTTGTCTTGGAATGTGAGGGGTCTCAAAGGAATTTTCAAAACTCAATGCTTGTCTAAGCTACTAAAAAAACATCCCACTCTAGTCTTCCTATATGAAACGAAATGCTCAGATCATGCTGGATTTCTACTCAAGAGCGGCAAATTCTTGAGGCGTTACACATCCATTGGATTCTATGAAAGCTAAGGATTGAGAGGTTTGAAAGGGTGAATTTGGGCCCTACAAAGGGAGGGAGCTAAATGCAGCTTACTCAAATCCGAAACCTCCTTTTTAGCCATCAACTGCTTGTTTGAAGGGAAGGATTGGATTACAATTTTCATTTATGAACCTCCAACTTATGCCAACAGGAAAAAATTTTGGTCCCAAATCCACTCCTTTACCCAATCTGTAAATAAACCTTTCATCATTATTGGGGATTTCAATGAAGTGTTGACTCATAAGGATAAATTAGGAGGGCAGTTTAAACCATCACCTGCACTCCATGCACTACAAAACTTAATCTGTAGCCTGGATCTCCAAGAGATTTCATCCCCAGGGATACAATTTACCTGGTCAAACAAACAAAAACCCCCCACCTTGACCAAAGAGAAGCTAGACAAATGTTGGACCTCTCCATTTTGGATTGCTTTATTTCCTGATGCCAAACTAAAGAAACTACCAGCTACTGGGTCAGACCACAATCCAATATCTCTCAATTTGACTGCCCTCAAACCCCTAGAAGGAAACTCTTCCACTTCCAAAATGCATGGCATCATCACCCCCTCTTTCGGCAGCCAGTTGAACAAGCTTGGGTAAGTGGAGGTAATGTTACCTTTGACTGTAAACTTGCTAACCTTTCTAGATCTTTAGTTCTTTGGAATAGGTCTGTGTTTGGAAGTATTGATAATATCTTTCACAAACTATCTAAAGAAATCAACGTCTTGGAGGACCTCCCCTACTTGAACTGGGAAGCAGTTTCATAAAAGAAATAGTCTATAGCGTGGGCTTTGACTGCAGAGGAACAATTTTGGTTTCAAAAATCAAGAGGTACGTACATAAAGGATGGAGATAGAAATACCAGGTATTATCATCTCTCCTTAAAAATTCATTTGCACAAGAGTAAAATTGAGAACATTGAAAATACATGGGGAAAATTGCAACTACTCCGTTTGAAATTGCACATGCCTTTTTAGACTACATGTAAACCCTGTTCACTTCCTCTAGACCCCTAGATCCTTCTTTCATTGAATGCTTATTCTCGAATATGGCCACAATGGTTCAACTGGAAGGAATTTTTGCACCCCCATCACTTGAGAATATAGAAGACTGTCTTCTCTTTGGATCCTCATAAAGCTCCGGGTATGGATGGCTTTAATGCTTTCTTCTATCAAAAGCATTGGGATCTAATAAGTAAAGACCTTGTGCAATTGTTTTTCAACAATTCATCTCTACCCTTTGGAACAAATCTTCCGCTCCGGTGTTTCATCCCAAAAAAGGAGCAGCCTAGAGTGGTAGTTGACTATAGACCCATTAGTCTATGTAATGTGAGCTATAAAATTGTGGTAAAAATCTTGGCCCGACAGCTGAAACCACTCATGGATTCTTTCATCTCCCCATGTCAAGGGGCTTTTATGGCTAATAGACAAATCTCTCACAATATCTTTTTTGGCCCAGAAAATCTTTCATTTCATGAGAACCACTAGAGGAAAGGGTGGGTATGTGGCTCTTAAGCTCGACATGTCCAAAGCTTACGATAGAGTGGAATGGAATGTGCTCATCAAATTGTTTGAGTTTTTAGGGTTTAACCAAAAGTGGTGCACACTCCTAGACAAAATAATCTCAACTACCTCTTTTTCAATCAAACACAATGGTAACACTTACATTTGGTTCTCAGGAACTCGGGGCTTAAGACAAGGGTGTCCTCTTAGCCCCTACTTATTCCTCTTCATTATGGAGATCCTGTCTAGACTGTTGAATGAATATAGATCTCTCAACCTCTTCAAAGGCATCAAAGTTGCAAGAAGAGCTCCTGAAATTTCACATCTCTTACTTTGCTGATGACACTTTCCTATTCTGCCGTGCAGAAATGACGACGTTTTGGCCCTAAAAGTTGTCTTAGAACTTTTTTCCGATATTACAGGACAACAAATAAATCTTGAGAAAAGTGGGGCTTTCTTTAGCATAAATGTTCTAATGGGGGATAGGAATGCGATTCTCCTCGCTCTTGGAATCAATGAAATG
The DNA here is from genome assembly GCF_041222555.1 of Hakea prostrata. Classification (NCBI taxonomy): domain Eukaryota; kingdom Viridiplantae; phylum Streptophyta; class Magnoliopsida; order Proteales; family Proteaceae; genus Hakea; species Hakea prostrata. The sequence goes on from NW_028291121.1 coordinate 3,534, forward strand.
AAGAAAGATTTAGTTTACCTGGGCACTAACCTAATCCATGGCATATCTAAAATGAAGGATTTACAGTTTGCAATTAATAAAATGAGGAAAAAATTGGCAAACTGAAAAGCTTCAAGTCTATCCTTTGCAGGGCGAGGAGTTCTTTTACAATCTATCCTTCAACCAAAATCAGTATATCAAATGCAATGCTTCAAATTCCCAAAAATACTTTGCAGGAAAATTGATTCCCTATGCCAAAAATTCTGGTTAGGAAATGCGACAAAGGAAAGACAGTTGACTCTTACCTCATGGGATCGATGCTGCCAACCAAAATAAAATAGAGGGCTAGGGTTCAAAAAAGGGAGGATGTCAACACAGCTCTCTTACTCAAGCAAGGATGGAGAAAGCTCAAGAACCCAAAATCAATATGGGTACAGACACTAAAGGCAAGGTACTTCCCGAACACCACACCGTTTGACCCAAAAGTGAAAAAAAAGAAGAGGATCATGGACATGGAATAGCATTCAAGGAATATTACCAGAACTTGAAAAGATGATATGGAGAAAAGTTGGGAATGGGAGAAACACTTCCTTTTGGTTCGATCCTTGGATCAAAAACCCAAAAGACTGATCACTCCTTGAACCTAATACCGAGCGATGGGAAAGAAATACGACACTGGCACAGGTGGCAAGCTCAATCAGTGTGCCCAACAGGGAGTTGTCTCCTTCCCTAAACTCTTACCTAAGTCATCTCTCCAACATGAATGTATCAAATGAAACTAATACATGGATGTCTCTTATTTTACGCAATGGAGAATTCTCTGTCAAAATGGCAGGGAAAGCTCTTTCGCAAATAAGATCGACTTCACAATCTAATATTTACACCACATTATGGAAGCTCTTTTGGAAATTACCCCTACACCCAAAACTTAAGATTTTCTTTTGGTGTCTCTTAAATGCAGGTTTACCAGTCAAGGCAAAACTTGCCCAATGGACAACTTTGTCCCTAGACTGTGAGTTCTGCAATAAGTACGTAGAAACTGCATGGCATGTATTTCTGCGATGTGATTGGACAACAAGGATTTGGGCGGCAAGACCCCTGGGGCGAAGAATAGAAAGATTGGCAAACACATCATTCATGGATCTCTGCAGCACTTTCATCCGTGACTCTGGAAGGGATAAGGCATCAAAAAGATGGATGGTGGCCGTTTTTATAATCAGTTGCTACTTTATCTGGAAAGAAAGAAATAACCAAATATTTGATAAAGTCAATCCCAACCCCATAAGAGTGCTACATAACATAGGGACTTGGATTCATGATTTTTAAATCTAAAAACTCAAGAAATTGCTCCAATCCCTAATAACCAAATACAAGCCCAACTTCCTAAACCAAACATTTGCTTTTGTAAAAGTTTTACTAACTTCTACCAAAAAAAAAAAGTTCTACTAACTTAACATATGGCCCTATGTTGTTTTGTATAGGGGTACATAATGCAGATCTAGACAGCTCGGGATGAAGTGTGGGAATTTTTTGCGAAAGGCAGCTAAAGTATCTAAGCACAGGAGGACTAGGGAAGGGAAACATTGTTAAGGCACTACTGATTGGATTAAAGGATGGAATAAATCAAGCATTGCAACACAATTTCAACTACAGGATATATGGTGTAATGATAAACAAGTTCAAGATCTACTCCTACCAAGTAACCACAGCAGCTGGCTGATAACTCATGTCCCAATTTTGATAAAAATAGTTTCGTACATTAAGGATACAAGACTTAATGACTTTTGTGACAACACACTCCACAAATGGCTCATGTATTTAGCCTATCAATCCTCCGTAGATTATAACAGCGCACTAAATGTAATTGACCCCACTATTATATGTATTTGCCACCTTAATTAATATAAAGCTTTGGTTTATTATAAAAAAAGAAAAAGCATTAACAATATAGTTAACAGGGTTGCTGGGCATGAGGACAGCAGCACTGCGGTAGGTTAGGCCAGCCCAGAGCTGTTATAGAATTAGACAGTTTGGGCTTGAATGAGATTGGGCTCTTGAATGAGATTGGGCCCATGAAGCCCAATCTCCGATGTCCATGCCCACAAGCGACGATCAGCTAAGGGGGCGTTTGGTTCCGCAATTCTATTGAATCGTGTTCAGAATCATGTTTCTAGGGAATCATGAGTCTATGGAATTAGGTTCTGTAGAATCATATTCCTACAAAAAATCGTGTTTGGTTACCCTGATTCTGAAAGTGAATCTACTTTGTTATTTTATTTGATTAACCAAAGAGCATAGTAATAATTTACAAAATTCAATACATCAACCATGAAATTATTGAGACACATTTATTGGTCAATATTAAATATCAGTAATTAAACATTAAACCTATTTTCACCTAGTTATATGTTCCAAATTCCAACTCAGTACAGTTGTTAACGAGTTCATCCTATAAGCTTTTTAAACCCTTGTTGCTACTTTGCATTTTTGGTTGAATTCGACCAATATCTTCCACTTTAGATTTGATATGTTAAACCCTACTCTCTTAGACATGGGGGCACTACACGGCGAAGAGTTTAGTGGTGCCTCAATAGGCTTTGACTTGTAGTGCCTCAAATACAAGAAAGGCTCTGATCCTATTGCTCAATCAAAGTTTGTTGCCTTCCTCTTAGTCTGAATTTGTAGGTCCCTTATTTGTACTCGCACAAGCAAACTCACAAGGGCCTATTTGAGATTTGCCAACATGGTAAAAAATTCGAGGGAAACTCAAGTTTCGACTAGGTGAAAATGGGAAACTTATGTGGAAACTTGGGAAATTTCGAGGAAATCGAGGACTTTTCCGTACAAGTTTCTACAGGTTTTAGAGAGTATTTTGGGCTGAGTAGTACTATGCCTGTAACATCCTCTCCTCCAACCAACGAACATAGACATCCCATGACATTTTATTCCTATGGTTGTTAAGTTAGTCGACAACTGTAACTTTATGAGTATGGTATTTGTCCTGAGGGAATACGCACTTTGGATAGGGAAGTCCTGATGGAGGGGGTATTTGTCGTGGGTATTTGGGGAAACATGAAATAAACAAAAAAATTAAAAATCTGGGAAAGCTACAAAATTTACAGGAAAAAGTCCCAAGTTTCCACAAAATTTCCCAGGTTTCTACGAAATTTCTTAGGTTTCCACGAAATTTCCCAAGTTTCCCACGAAATTTGGGAATTTTTTTTTCCTCATGAACTAGCTAGTCCAACTAGGTTGAACCAAGTTTTGACAGGTTTCGAGGTTTCGACGAAATTTCAACAGTTTCAATCGAAACTGAGGACTTTTTTTTCGGTCCTCATGAGTTTCGTTTCGCATTTTCCAAAATGGGAATTTTCGGTGAAAATTTCGCAAGTTTCGATGGAATTTTGGTCTATGCTTGCCAATGCTCTAGCTAATGAAAGATCCATTGATATGGCTACATCTGTCCTCTAGGTTTTGTACAGAGGATGTAATGAAGCCGTAAAATCTGATTTGCACCGAAGTGAAGGCCCCATCTAGCTTTTGCAGCTTTAGCTCAGGGCTCATTTTTCAAACTTCTACTCTATTCGACCTTCAATTCCTTGTGCAATCTCTAGTGCCTTCTATTGTTACTAGTCGCACTCCAACGGTTAAGTTGAGTGAGAGAATAACTCTAGAAGAAATAAATAGGATCATAGAACTGAAAGTCCAATAATCTCAAAGTTCCCACAATTAATGTTCTTCAAAGAACCTTGCACTACTCCTTCCTTCTAGAAGTGGTGGTTGGGATATTTTCAGTCCATTGCATTTTTAGACCAAAAATTCAAGCAAGGAAACTAATGTCTAGTCTTTGTTTGTGTCAAAAGCAAGAAGTAGAAAAGCTTCATCAAGTCGGCCAAAAGGTATGTTGTATGATTCAATCACTACATATAAGAGTTTATTTCAAACTAAATACCATCTTGTCCCAAATATCATGATACAACAGCACAACGAAGCCAAAATAACAGAATTGAGAATTCAATTTGGTCTTCAATTTCCCACAGGACCCACCGCTCTTAAAAAAGCCACCTGGAGCTACATTCCATTCTTAAGAGAAATGGTTTTACATCTTTGTTGCATAAAAAAAAATACATAACAAGAAAGTAACAAAACTCACACACATAAGAACAAGAATCCAATAGCCAACATTGTGATTCGGTCCATCAGAATTTGAGTGTGCATGTGTTCACTTGGGGCTTGCCATCCAACACCCAAATTTTTCTTGTTGATGTTGTTATATGATGCTGAAGCTGTAGAACCCTCCTCAATTTTTCAAGAAACCCACGCCGGACATCTACTCGATATGATTGCCTCCCAACGTATGTTCTTGTAATGTATTCAACTACGTTGATAACTGCTGCGGCCACCAGAGCAACTACCACCTCTTCGTCATTCATGTTGAACAACGTGACTATGCGTTCTCTAAATTTAGGTCTTCAAATGTGATCATATAGAAAATGTATACTAAATCAAACTGAAATAAATGACCCACCAACAAGAACATATTAATAGTCTAATCCAATGGAATGAGAAATAATATCTGCATTTCTTTTCTTTTGTCTTCTTTCCTATAAAAGCATTCTAGCTTTTATAACACTAAAGATTCATAGTGCATTGGATTTTGTTATATGGATTGCAAAAAACAGAGAGATTAATCATCAAAAAAAGGTGTCATAGTGTAAAGTGATGGGAACAGAGTTTACAGTTTGATCCCGACCTTGGCCCTCGACCTCTCCCCCTAAAATCTCACAAATGATACCAATAAAAATCTATGCCATGTTGTGTTTCAGAATTCAAGTTCCAAGAACAGTTTGGTATTTTGTGAAGAAATTGGAGTTTGATTCATAAAAATAAGAAGTCATAGGAAAGGTACATATAAGAATGTCTATTTCAATCCATGAATAAAGAGAAAGAAATTAGAGATAAGAAGATACAATGCACACAGCATTGCCATGCAATTTTCCATAGCGACTGATGTGTCATTCTATGTCATCCACTGATTAAACATCTTACATAGAAACATTCAATTATATTAATACAGTGATTGGTCCACTACCTGGTTCAGGGGGGGTTCCATGGTCCATTTTCATTCATGGTTTTGGAAGAAGGTCAAGTTGATGTTAACCTGACCATCCATTAAAATTAGATTATCCAAAAGCTTAAAATGTTGTTTTTGGCATGGAAACCTAAGATGACAATGCATTCCAACATCATATAATCTCTCTCTGTATATATTCCACAACCCATTAAAACAAGGATGAAGTCCCAAGCAGAACACAACTAATTTTGGAAACCTTCAATCAAATTCAATTTCAAACTAAGAAGAGGTTTGTTGCATTTGCTCTACTCTGAATACCACCCAACTTTTTCCTTTGACTGAGTTAGCAAAGGGGAAAAACAACAAAAGCATGCCGTCGAGAAAAAAATTCAAGAACAAGAGGTAGATGCACCTAATTCAATCAGATAAAAATGAAGATGATAATAGCAGCAGCTAGTAATAGTCATAATTATAGTTCCTAGTATTTTTATTATTGTGTAGTTTTTCATTTAAGCATGGTGCATTGGGTGGTTAACGTGTGCCTGAATTTCAAAGAGTCACTGACAGACACAACATGAACCTCTCTACTTTATTGAATAATGAAAAACATTGACTAAATAAATCCAAGGTCAAAAAAAAGAAAAGAAAAAAACCATAGAAGAGAAGAGATGCTTTTGGTTATTATCTACACACAACAAAATCAGTAGTAGCTAGAGATGCCCCTAGCAGTGTAATTGCACTAGCACCATAGTTGTTTAGATAATGGTATAGACTTTCAACAATCCTTAAATTTAATTAGCAATGAATGTGTTCCTCATTAGATTTTTATGATGTAAGAAATGAGATAAACAGAACATATGTTTCACAAGACAACAATTAGGAGTGCCAACTCTAATTTTCAAACTGAGTAGATAGTATTTTCCAAAACTTCAATCAGATATCATCTATCACAAAGAGACATTTTTCCCAAAAAAAGAAAAAGATATAGATACTTGAATAATTTCTTTCTTTCTTTCGTAAGCAGAATATTCACTTCTAACTACACTAATTCAACCTAAAAAACGAGGGAAGCAGAGTAAGGGAAATAAAAAATGCTAGTTTATTAATTGGTAGGAAACAAGTAATAGTGAATGACAAACAGGGTTTCAAACAGGAAAACTGAACACTCCAATGATAAAATAGGAAGAGTTTAGGAGTTTAGGAGATAACTTTTCTTCTTTTTTTATTACTCATTCATTTGGAGCTGCCCTACTAGCAGCCCCCCTGATCATCATCATCATCGAGAAGATTAACATGAAGAGCATATATATATAGAGATTACTAGTGATTGGGTTGCATGTGAGAAGAACACATAGGCATTTGCTTTTGTGTAAAGGAATTAATAACTAGTGATCATCAACTATGTAAGACCTATTTGCTGGGATATTAACTGAGAAAGTTTGACCAAATAGGGTCATCTTATGGTCCCATTAGTTCATAATTATATCCCATGTTGCCTATATGGGAAATGAATGGTTTTTTTTTTCAATTTTCTACCATGGTTAGCCATTAGTACTTCTGGTGGGTTTTTTCGTTTTCCCTCTTGAAGTTCGATTTGCTTTGGAAGATCTTCATATATGAACAAGTAATGAAATTATTCAGAAAGGAAAGCAGGTCAATTAATAGGATAAGATATGCTTGATACTACTACTGTTTCATGCAGTTCATTTTCTCAAAGGTTCTTCATTTTAGGCATGAGTTTAAGAGACGAATGATTTGTAAACAACTCATTTTCAATGATAAAAAATCTGAAGAAAATCCCCAATAGCCTTTGAACGCAGGACTAATAAAACCAGCAACTACCCAAAATATACATAAGCAAGTGGAAAGGAAAATACCTCAAATCAGAAGCAATTTAACGAAATGAAGAAGTGCGTTGCAGACACATGCCTTCGGTTGAAGAGGGATCGGTTGCAGAGACAGGGCTTCGTTTGTACAAGATGGCTTCGAAGAAAGCTTGCTGCCTCCAAACAAACGGTTGCAGATATGCTTTCAAACAGATAGATCGATTGCAGAAAGCTTGCTGCCTCAACCTCTTACTCTTGCTTAGGCTTCAGACAGACGAGAGACACGACAGAGACTAGAGAGAAGAAAAAGAAGCAGAGAAGAAGAGGGGGAAAGGAGAGCGAAACCGAGATGTTGATTTTGAAGAAGAAAGTGAAGCTACCTTGCGATGCGGTAGTAGCAGGAGTTGAACGATCGGCGACGGAAAAGACTTGCGAGAACCCTAGCACCTAGGTGACGAAAGACACTTCGCGAAAATGAGAAAATGTGATTCACGATAAAATGTGATTCCCAACCCGTATTTATATGTGGGTTCCAAAGGGTGAGTCTATTTGGAAACTACCTCAAGTGATTCCAATTTTTAGTGTTAAAAGTGGATTCCAGTTGAACCTAGGTTCTGACTCAACTTTGAACCAAACACGATTTTTTTTCTAATTTCATGATTCTCTGGAATCTAATTCTAAAGAAACGCTGAATCAAACGCCCCCAAGACTTCAGGGTAGATGGTCAACAGTGCAGAACTCGTAGTTTTTTTTCTACTCTAAATCAAAAGTTCCCCGACTAACAAGTAAAATTTATTACCGGAAAAAAAAAAAGAAAAAAGACTTAACAAATAGAAATTTGAGTGTGTGATTCTTGGAATCCAAGGTGGAGGTGAACTGCCAAATTCCAACTCCCAAAAGCGAAATATCGATCTAGGAATCCATTTCTGCGAAAAAGGATGAATGATGGATGGTGATTGGGTGCCTCTGTCATGAATCCTTCCTCGTCGCTCCCTTCTTCAACTACTTCGTGGTTTTCAAGTCTACTTCGCGGTCGGTCGGAAAAGCTCGAAAACCCCAATATGACGAGCAACGCTATTTTGAGTGATGCTGTTGGTTCCGTCACTCGCAAGAACCAATTAAGAGGAGTTCTCTTCAAGTATGGGCCGAAGTCCGCTCAGGTCTGAATTTCTTACATCTCTGTTCCTGTGTTAAGTAATTTAGTACAGTTTTCTGCCTCATCTCGGGTTTATTCAACTCTGCATTAGATGCTTTCCCCCCCCCCCCCCCCCCCCCAAAAAAAAAAAAAAACTTTATGCTCCAATGCCTTGGTAGCAGACCAGTGGTTGGATTAAAATGACGAAATTGTACCGAAAAACAGGGCTCTTTACTGTATTCATCCCACAAAAAGAAAAAAAGGAAAAAAAAAAAAAATTCTTTACTGTAAAGGAGGAGTAAGATTTCGCTGAAAAAGATCCTTACTGTAAAGGAGGAAGCAATTTCGCTGTAATATGGATTATTCCATTTTATTTTATTTATGTTTGCATTTTCTTAGACTGAAATGTGAAAACGCAATTTCTACTTCTTTCTTCCTGGCTCTTTAAGTGTTTGGTTTGTCTTGTACGGTTTTATCTGCTGTGCAACGCACTAACCTGAAGACTGTAGGTGAGCTGCTGGGTTATAGTAGGCAAATGTCTTTGCGTACGTTCATTATACTATGCTATTGGAGGTTTTATAACAGAAATAAAGTATAATAAGAATTGGAATAATGTCAATCATAATTATAGCAATCCATGGTGTAATTTGAGGTATTTGGTATTTGATGAGTGCGTAGTTATAAGTAGTTGCCTAAGCGCCACCTACATGGCTACACATCCAAGTGTTTTTGCTGGGACCGTGTCCTAGCTTTGACTAGGATGCCAAAATTTTGATTAAGTCTTGATTCCTCAATAAACCAAGGCAGATGGGCTAGTTACTTAGTTTTAGAAGTCTGTGGTTTTGATAAGTTTCGACAACATTTTAAAATTTTTGATGGTTTCAATCAATAAATAACCAAGTTAAGACAATTTTAACCAATTTCAACCAATCCTCTTTCAATAGTTTAGACTTCTTTTGGTAGTCTCGACCAGTTTCAATGGTTTTGACTATTCCTCGTCCTGGTGAGTCTCACCCCCAGAATCCTTGGTTTTCAACTTGGCTGCAAATCATCTTGGCCATATCTCACTCTTTAGCTGGTTGAAAGTTGAAACTAGCCTCAATACCAAGAACTTGATCATTGGTTGGGACCTATGTGACTGTCCTGTTTTTTGTTTCATTTACTTTATATATTATTCATAACTAAGCAAATATCCCCCTAACAAAACAATTAAAAAAAATTCTGTTTAAGAACAAAAACTGAATTTTCATGGATAGGATATCTAGATATGTTCAATTTTCCAATGGTGGGGGTTTTCTCAATTTAAAAAAATTCCATGAATCTTAATATGGTAGAACATTGCTAAAACCCAAAAGAGTGGTAAAATATCTATTTTGATAACCAAAAGTGTTGTCTCAATTATTGCAATGTTGATAGAGTTCGTCAACACTGCACAAGTAAAGATCAGATTTAAGAAATCTTGGATTTGTTAGACAACCGGCTTCCTGTCTATCTAATTTAAAAAAGTCCCATAAAAAAATAAGATTATTTGACCAATTGACCAGTTAAATTTCTGGGAGATGAACATACTTTTGACAGTATGATAAAGATACTTTGTTTTATTTGTTTTCTGATGCGTACCTTGTTTCATATTTCGTATGATTTTTTAAGTTTGTGTATCATAAAAGCAAAATTCTATAATATTTAGCTTGCTATTTGTCCAAAATAAAATGGTTATATTAAATATAGAATACTAGAATGCACCCTACAAAGTAAAAACAAGAAAAGCATCATCCTCAGTGTCATTTGGACGCGACACATCGAGGATTAGCTGAATGTAGGTATGCTTGCTGAGTCTTCCAGATACAACTAGGTGTATGTAGGGAAGGATTCCACTCAGTATCAGTAAATGCTGATTGAGATGAGTGGAAGAAACCTGGACATGGTGATGCCTCTCGGCGACCTTATCACCGAGGTGCGTAGGAAGTCCCTTAAATGCCTTAGTCACCTCCTGTGTTGATAACTATGGATGAAGGTGGAATAGACCAATCACAAATTAAGAAAATGAAGAAGTAGGGGAAAGATAAAAGGATCCATAAAACTGCAACAACCTCACTTGGTAGGTATTATTTTGGTGTCAGACAAGAAGTGGTTGGAAGCTCACACCTTCATTGTGGACTTATTCATTCAATAGCAAACTTGATTTGATTCCTTTATTATTACTAAGTATTTGGGGATATATCTCTATGTTGACAACTGGACGCCTAAACTCTGATCCTGAAAATGTGTATCCCATCACAATTTGATCTCTTTATAGTGTGTTAGCCATAATTTCTCTAGTCAACTCAGATTTGAGACTTGGATCAGAAAAATGTGCAACTATATAACCTTCCATCACTCAACATCTTGCTAAATGGTTAATTTTTACCAAAATATATCAGCATATGGAAAAATGAGGGAAACAGTTGCCCTAGCCTGATTTGATTCTGTCAATCCAAAATAGTACTACACTTGATTAGACTCTGATCCGTCTAAATCAATGAACTTAAAAATATCATTGTTGCCCAAAAACTAGGATGAAAGTAGTAAGAGTTCTGAGGTTCTTTTAGCCAACCCATCCCAATGCTTAGAAATCTTGACCTCAGCGCAATCCGGTTCGTAGCACCGGAGTTGTTTCCAGGTGGGCTACACAAAAAAGGATATCTGTCCTTTTTTCCTTTCTCTTCTCATGTTGCATATTTTGTTGCTAAACATTTATCTCTATTTTTAAGTTACTTTAAAATTTGAAACATGAATCCTTTTTAACTCAAGTCCTTATGTTGTCATCATCACTTCATTGTGGTACTTTCCTTCTGCAGGTTGCCTTCAAAACAGGGCAGTTCAAACAACAAGTCATATTTATTGGGGGATTGACCGATGGTTTTATGGCAACCGAGTATGTTTTGTTACTGCATGCCATCAAACTCTTGTTCCTCAACTTTCTCTTTGTTGTCTTTGTTAGAATTTCAGTACCTGAAATCAGTCTAGGGACTGAAAGGAAATTCAGAAGAAAAAGAACAATTGAAGAAAACTAAAGAAGAAGAATAGAAGAAGGAAGAGAGCTTGCTTGTATATTTTGGCTCTCCCCTGGTATTTTATTTATAATGTAAAATTATATTTTAGTTTTGGACAGTTTCTTAAACTGAGTTACAGCAAAAAGCAAATTACGTGTTGTATAGAATCTCCCAAATCTACTGAAAAGGAAACTATCTTAGGGAGATTATTTGTCAATCAAGCAATAAGAAAAATAAGAAGTTACTAAAATAGAAGGTAACTAAAATAGAAACCTAAGCTAAAATAAAAAGTATGAAAAAAGGAAACTCCAGATTGCAGTGATCCAGTCTAGTCTACAGTCGTATCCAAAGTTGTGTAAATCTTTATACTCCCCTTAAGTTGGAGTATACGCAAAGAAAGCTTCAGCTTAAACAAATAAGAATAACCTTGAAAGACAACACCAGTCTTGAACTGTGTGGTAATAGCATACACCGATAAACACTAAGAGAACTTCACCCATGAGATAATCGTCAACTTTAAAAAAACTTTAGTTCTTCATGTCGAACAAACCATCCAATAATGAAAACAATCAGCAAAATCCACAAGTGTAGCAACATACTAGCCAAATAATCCTAGTACTAGGAAGGAATCTCCACACTAAAGATAAAAATTGTAGCTTCAATATCCACACAACCTTTTGCAAGAAGGCAAAGTAGTAGGTAAATGTATGGGTAAGTAAACGGCAGTATTGGTTACTGCAGACCAAGTAGGTAAGGTAGTATGGGTTATTGCGGATCATGTAGGTAGGTAAAGGGCAGCATAGGTTATTGTGGACCAAGTAGGTAGACAAAATGCATATGAGAGCTGATGCATGGCTCTATGGAATCTTCCATAGATAAAGGGCAGCTATTGACACCATGGCTCTATGGAATCTTCCAAATCCTATGCTCTTGGAGATTGTTTCAATCCATACTGAGCATGCTTCAGTTTGCACACATACCCATGAGTTTCGGATATGAGTACCCGAGTGATGCATCCATATACACCTCTTGAATTTCCCCGTGAAGAAACGCATTTTTCACATTAAATTGTTGAAGACTTCATTCCTGGTTTATTGCATATGAGAGCACCACCCTTACTGTGTTCATCTTTACAACTAGAAGAAAGGTCTCCGAGTGGTCAATCCCATAAGTTTGAGTGAACCCCTTGGCCACCGGTCTAGCTTTATATCTTTCCATAGTACCACCAGCTTTGTGCTTGATGACAAACACCCATTTGCACCCAATAGTCATTTTTCTTGTAGGTAAGTCAGTAGGTTACCAGATACCACATTCGTTTTTTTCCCTAGGGTTCTCATCTCTTCATCAATCGCTTCTTTCCAGTGTGAATGAGTTAATGCTTCCTACCAGGTGTTAGGAATAGAAGTAGAGGACGAGGAAGAAACAAAGCTTTGAAAAACTTTAGATAGTGATTGATATGAGACAAAGTTAGAAATAGGATGCTAGGTGCATGCTCGTTGTTGCTTTCTTAGTGTAATTGGTAAGTCTAATGAAGGATCGGAAACAGAATTAGAAATTGACTTACCAGACAGGTCTCTTTAGGATTAGGAGGTGGAGCTTCCAATCGGCTAGGAGCGGTAGAGCGAGCTTCCTTCACTGTTTTGCTTCGATAAGTTTTCAGGGGAGTTTACAATGTAGGTTACTGCTCCCTTTGCACATCACTATTCTGGTCCATCAGCCGTTGTTCCAGTTACTCCATCTTCCAAGTGGGCATCGTTAGTAGGAATATCGGAGGGGATTTCCACTAGAGGGATGAGTTCTAGAACATCTTCACTAGACTCACTCTTGAGGTTTAAGGAAAAAATATGGAATATTTTCTTAGAAAATCCATGGAAACAAATAACTGGTGGGAAGGAGGATGGCAACACTTGTTTTGAGTGGTAGGCTAACCAAGGAAATACATCATAACCCACGTGGATCAAACTTAGCTTTAACATGATGGTTTCTAGCAAAGGCAACACACCCAAAGACCTTTGGGGGGGGGGGACAGTAAATGATGTAGTACCTAAAAGGGCTTCAAGAGGGCAGCATTTTTGTGGTACACGACATAGTTGTCACGACGATGAGGCGATACGAGGCAATTTAGGCTAGTTGAGGCGATGAGTCAACGAGGCGCTTTTGAGACGGTTGAGGTGTTTCAAGGCATTTTAAGTGAAATTTTGGCTGTGATTGTAAATGAACATGTATTATGAAAAAAAAAAAGATCCTATTCTAGTCATCCTATATGGCATATATTGATGCATTCATTTGTCTTAATGATAATGAAGCTTCTATTCTTTTTTTTCTTTTTTTTGGGGGTAGCAAGTGAAGCTTCTATTCTAAAAAAGACAAAAAAGTAATGAAGAAAATTAGTATTTCAGCAAACAAGGTCCTAGGTAGAGATCATTAGGCTTCAACATGCTATTTTTTAAAATTGGAATAGGTTACTAATTATGGATCATTAGGTTCTAATTGCCAATTGATTCTTTGCCTTCAATTTGGCATCATTGATTTGGTTTTAAAAAATTAAAAATAAAAAAATTCAATAGGTGGTCGCATTAGGGTTTGAGGCATCTGAGGCGAAGCCTTAGACACCTAGGCGACCGCCTTATGACCTAGCAATAAGGCGACGGTTGCCTTATGACCCCAGAGGGCGCCCGAATGCCTTAACAACTATGGTACACGAGATGGCATCTGATTAATGAGACATGTGGCTGCAAGAACAGCATCTCCCTAGAACCGAGGTGGAACATGCATGATAAACATTAATGACCTAGTAACCTCAAGGAGATGCCTATTCTTGCATTTGGCCACCCCATTTTGAGGTGGCGTGTCAACACGATTGGTTTGGTGAATGATGCCATGATTAGCCAAATAGGTTTGAAATTCCCCAACTGTATATTCTGTCCTAATATCGGTATAAAGGATTTTTGTAGAGGCCTCAAATGAGAAATAACCAGTTGATGAAAGATTTGAAAACAAGAGAAAACATCACTTTTTTGATAAACCCATGTGGTTTTAGTGCAATAATCAATAAAGGTAACATATCAACGATATTCAGGGTAGAGAAAAAATATGAGAAGGATGTACGGTAACATATGGATCCAACCTGACCTCACTCTATCTCTCTAGCACAGGGAAAGTTGATTAATGTGTTTAATTCGAATCAACTTTCCACTCAAGGAAGAACACCACACCAATCGACGTTTACACCACACAATATGAGATTAAACCCACTAAGATTTTTACCTCTAATTTATTTCTAAAATTTTACAAGAGTCTTAACACTATGGTTCAAAAGCATACGGTTGCACATTGTTCTCCTTGATGGAGAGGATCTACTCGATGTACTTGCACTACTAATATAAGTTTTGTGGGACTAGTTCGCATCGAACATTGGGACCCATTCCTAATTAATTCCAGTAATAAGATGCAAAACAACCATAACTCTACCTGTTGGCTTTTCATGGATCCCACCAACCTTGATTCCTTCCTAAGGTGGTCCTGCTAAGTAATATAAATATTTATTCGATAGTAGTAGCATGTATATAGCATATAGTATCGTGCAAACACATTTATTGAAGCCAAGGAATGAAATGTGACTATTTTTGTCGCACACATGATAAAATATTGCCTTGGCCTATGAACTTGACAAGAAAATTCCCTTTTATGAATATAAGAAAAAGAGTTGCTCCAACGCAGAACAAGAGCGATGGATATCTTGAAGGCTCTGGAGACCACTTCAAGATAGGGAGCTAGGGCCAAGTCTTCAACAATGACACTAATCAGCTTTTTACTATATAATTTAGTGACAACATGCTAATACCTACAATAAAATAGTAGGATTTAGAACAAACCAATTGGGTGGGCTTTGCCATGTATGGGAAAGGCAAGAGTAACAAGAATTAGCATTACTTTAATGATAGATCCAAAGATGATCTTTAAATATGTAGTCAATAACTCATTTTCACTATCTTTTGAGAATGTTGCATTGGCGCTTACCTAGAGAATACCAATTGGAGATGGAATCTAAGTGGCTTCCCCCTATTCATCTTTCCCTAAACATTAAATTAACAAGTCTAACCCTTAATCTCCTATTCCATTCACCTCTTGACCTCCAACCTTCACTCTAGGAAGTACATTCTCCTTTTTTCACAAAAGATATCACTATCTTCACTTCTACAACATGAAAGTTCTCCACCCTACTAGGTGTTCCTCCTGTCCTAATTGTGTGTTTTCTTTTCCATTGTATTTTTAATACATTTTTAGATCCTCACACCACATCCATGATCCATAGGGCTTGGATATGTCATAAATAAGTTTTTCAACGGATTTTTTATTACTTCACTCACCGCTATCTCCTTGATACTCGATAGCTTGAAGCATACGATCATATTACAATCGATAAAAGCAGAATGCATTTTACCCAACTTGAACTAGTTTGCTCCATCAAATCATCGCCTACATGCAACTCGAGACTTCATCATCGTCCAACGTCCCAACAAAGGAGGTGTTCAATGAAATGATTGAGAGCAATTTTGTTTTTAATATTTGGTGCTTTGTATTTGTGCCATATTCCTTTACAATGGAGTTTTCATATAAGTTGTTTGATGTAATGTTTGGAGACAAACATAGCGTTTAGTGCCACGTTTTTGCCATGTAAAGTTGAACTTGAAACTTCGTGGCTCGATACATGGAATTGTTCTAGAGGCAGAGGATACCAAAAAACACGAAGTGTGTTTAAATAGAGAGTGAAAAACTCTAAAACTGGATTTTCTCGAATTTAACACACTATTGATCGATTGATCGGGTCTACTAGCCCAATCGACCAATCGTGTGAGCAAAGTTCAAATCCAAGGAAATGAATGATCAAATAGATACTAAACCTCAAGGGCTTTTGCACACATATCAAATGACATACCTAGTATGTAGAAATGCATTCAACCAATTCGCATAATACTACAAGTCCTTCAACTAAATTCATCTTCAGATAGGTGCAAACTTTTTTCAAATCAGATCGCATCTGGCATGGAACTCCATCATCAACATCCATGGGTTCGTGAAAGTTAACACCATGTATTCTAATCGAGATACCATAGTTGGCTTATTCCTTTATCAAGGCCTTCTGACTCAAAAGAACCGGATTTAGTCAGGTTAGGATAGGGTCGATTTCTACGCTTATAGCATCATCTTGTAAAATGTCTAAGAAGTCACCTGGTGAAGAGATTACCACAATCACAAACCGTGTTGAATTCATCATAATGCATCCAATGCCTCCTCCATCGCTGCTGCTGCATACATCATAATTTGTCGTTATGGTCTAAGTCACCATAATCTAGACTCGGGCTTCTAAGACCTAAATTGATATGTTATAATCTCAAAGGATAAAGGTAATCTTTTAACTTATAATTCAATAAAATCATACATGTTTTTTTTGTAAGAATTTGAATGTTATATTAACCAATCTCTCCCTACTTATTATTTACACATTTTCCAATTATAGTTTATTATAGTCCTACGTAAAATCACCAAAGAAGAGTTGTTGGCAACGCCAATGCCTTTAGTGAAGAGATTAGGTCCAATTTTTATTTTTTTGTGGTATTTTTAAATCATAACATCGTATAAAAAAATAAAATTCAAATTAGTTGTAAGTAAGTCTTTCATTGGACCAATGTACCATTTATCTAAAAAAAAAACAATATCTTTTTTCCTCATTGAACGCACTTTTAAGTCACCACCAATCTAATATTCGTTAAATTACGAACGAAATGTCCCACATATCATTAACATAATCTCAAGAGTTACACCTCTTCAATTAATCTAGCATTATGTCTATTTGCCCACCTCCCTATTTATCTCTTATAAATATTATTCACAAAAAAAAAAAAAAAAAAAAAAAAAAGAAGAAGAAAAAAGAAGGAATCTCATTGTATTTCAATCCACCCCAAAATCTATCAATATTTTATTAAAAACATTTGGATGGGAAAAAAAAGCAACTCTTAAACAATTACCACATCAATTATCATTAATAACTCTTCAACCCTGCCCCCCAAAAAAAAAATTTATCATTAATTAATCACAATCACATTACCATCATATCATTCATAATAATATATAAAGTAAAACCTCAAATTAATTGTGGCAACCTGCTTATTGGACCAAAGTACCTTTTC
>NW_028291122.1:10000-25000 GCF_041222555.1 Hakea prostrata
GCATGGCTTGGCTGTTGTGCGCACCGTGGTGCGCATGGGTAGGCAGCCGGACGAGCTGTGGTGCGCAAAGGCTGGGCCGTCGCACGCACCACGGCCCAAGTCTCCGCAACATGGATGCCTCTTGATGGGACAAATGGGACTTCGGATTTTTTTTTCATGTGTCATGGCTCTTCCATGCGTCCACATACTGCCCACGCATGCAGCAAACCCATGTGTTGGCTGTCCGTTTCTGCCCCCCCCTCTCAACGTAGGCTGTTAAGCATTTGCCACTTTTCCGAAGGAGACATGACTCCCCAAAAAAATCATATTGGGCCATATCTTGAGTTCCCCATGTCATCTTTGCATGAAACTTGGTGGAAAATTAGAGAAAATTCAAAGGAACATTTTAAAAAAGAATCATCAATTTTTGATATATATTTCATTTATTATTAATTTTTTAGTATTTAAAAAACAATAAAATTTTAAAAAATACGAAAAATCCGTCTTATTGAATTTTTTGGTAAAAAAATTTTATATGGCTTTGGAAAGTACATAGATTGGTGTGGAAAGAGAAGTGACCATTTAGATAACATTTGCTATTTTGTATAACTTCTTATCTAAAATATAGTTAAAAATTCATCGATCACCCATAATGAAAGCTTTTGGTGCCCAAAATTGGTACAAGAACATGTGTGTATGCCAAATAAGTGGTTTCAAGGACTCGTTGAAAAAGAAGAGACGTTTTGCACGAGACGGATTTCAACATTCATGTAGTGTGGTGCGGGTATGGCATGACATGTGCAGCGGTTGGCACACACGTGCACCATGGGTCTCAGCCCAAAGGCTTGGATGGGCAGCAGAGCCACCTCTTTTGTGCACAAGGTGTGCATGGCAACATTGCGCGGGGGGGGGGGGGTGGGGGGGGGGGGGGGGGGGGGGAACCCCCCCCGCCGCGGGGGGGGGGGGTTTTTTTGTGGGGGGGGGGGGGGGGGGGGAGGGGAGGGGGGGGTTGGGGCCATCCCGAGTAGAGGACTTGGTGTCGGCTTTGAATCCATGAAAGTTGATGATGAGGTTCTATTTATGGAAGCTGAATCTGATGAAGATCTGATTAGTTGATGGACTTGGAGTGCTCTCTATCTTGGTTTGAAGGCATTTCTACCTATTAGGTAAGTCACTTGACTTGTGTGCAAAACCCCTTTAGGATTGGATTTGATCTGGACCTTCAATTCCTGTTTTTTGGTCTTCTTTGTCGGCATTGGTCGATTGATTGGTCGTTGGGCCGATCGACCAATCCACTCGACCAATGAGTGTTGTCTTTGGCAATTAGGTTGTTCTTGCTCTATTTAAGTCCAATCTCGAGTCCACTTCGTATTTGCTGCCTCCAAACCCTCTGGAGCAGACCAAAGACCTCTGCAAGTCATCTCTCTTGCATCCTTGGTGTTTTCTTGACGGATCTTCGTCGAAACTCTTCTTTTTGCATCAAAAGGTATGTCTACTCTCTCTTCTTCTCCTCCATCTTTGTTTTTCTTTCCTTTTTGAGTTGAGGCAGTAGAAGAGATGCTGCATTCTCTGTTGCAAACATCTCCGAACATGTTCTCATGATCATCCTAAGGATTTGAGGCTAGAACAATGATCTTAACCATGATCATTGCAAGCTTTTGAAGGAATCATGATCAAACCATGATCTAATCTTTGATTAAACTTCTAATCTGAATTCCGATCTCTTTGGATCTTCTTTGTTGATCATGTTAGTAGTTAATTCTTGTGTTTTCTTTCCATGATCCATAATCTATAGATTTCTAGTTGTTCTCTTCTACCATACTATGTGTTCTTCATGATGCATGGTAGTTACATATATGGTAGGTTTTATTTCCTTATTTAGATTTATGCTTCTAAGCCTTATTCCATGAAGATCTATGTATGTTTTCATGATACCATTACCGAAAGCAATGATCCATCCTCCTATTGTTCTTGTCTTTGTTTTCTATTTCAAATTCATCAAGATCCATGATTGATTTAATTATGGTAACTTTTTGTTTCCTAATTTGGATCTTGATATCTTGATTGGATTAGTGTTTTGAGGTCCCCTATATGTTAGAATACTACTGATGTAGTCTACCCCTTGATTAGTACCCTTTTGAACCACCAAATTCGGATTTCATATCTTAAAACTCTGTTTTTTTAGGCTCTTTATCTGCATTGGTGCGTTGATTGGTCGTTGGACCACTCGACCAATCCACTCGACCAATGAGTACAGCAACTCCAGAATTGGTCTATGTTGGATGTTTTGGTATCTTTTCTGTTAGGGATCTTTCCTAATATGTTGTATATACTTGTTTAGGACCTTCTTCTCAAGTTTGCCGAGATCTTACTTGATTTCTTAGGATTCCTTTGCGAGTTATAAAAGGTAAGGATGGTTATTTCCTTAATTACATAGATAGCATGAATCTAGTTTCTATATTTGAATATCATAGATATGATTCCTAAATTAGATTCTTACAATGATATACTATTGTTGCATAACTTTGATTACGGTAGCATTACTTATTCATATTAAATTGATTCATGTATGATTTACTTACCAATGTTATACAAGTGATTGTAATTATTGATTTCTTTCCATATATGAAGTTACCATATATGTGATGATATGATTTGATGCATGTGTATGCTTAAGTATGGTTTGGAAAGGAGAGGTGTCCTTTTGACACTTCTGTCCTTGGACTACTACGGGAATATTATGGGATGTTTCCGGAGATGCCCTCTGGACACCTTCCTAAACTGTTGGATGACATATCTAGGATTTGTCTAGTAGTGTTTGGCTAGGATGTCTGTTATGTCGGACCCTAATCGGAGGGGTATTGAGACCGAACGACCCGTGGTAGCAATGGGGATTCATGGGCGCTCAAGACCGGTAACCAACCCGTGAGAGGACGGGAATCACATTGTGGGGGCCATTTATTGGTAGGGTTGCATATGGTTAGACTTGGGCTCACGGGCGCTTAAGACCGGTAACCAACCCGTGAGAGGACGTGAGAGCTTCCCGTTTACCATATGTGGATAACCAATAGGGTTGATGAGTCCGTAGTCGAGTTGGTCGGTGCCATAGGATCGAGGACTCTAGTGTGAAGGATACCGGAAAGGATCGTCGGGGACGAGGAATGGAAGTATCTGGATCGACTTGATGTAACTAAGTAGAAGACTTGCATTTGGCTAGGTTTTACCACGACATGCGCCGGTGCTTATACCAAATGGTTGTGAGAGAGTGTGTTGACTTAACCCCCTGCCATGGTTTGTCTGAGGGATGAAGGACCCATTACCAATCGGCTGCTCAAGACCGGTGAAATGATCCGTGAGAGAATCCAAGATATCTTAAATGGTTGAGGATGTGAGTGGACTTTCCTAAAGAAGTACGGTGCTATGACTTAAAGCATGTACGCCAATAGAGACCAGCATACATAGAGTTAGATTCATTCATTCATTGTTTGTCTCATATCATATTGCATTTATGTTTGTTACGGAATCCTGCCATTTATGTTATTATGGATTTTTAAGCGCCTTCTTGAGTTTCTTTGAAACTCATTCCTTTATTGTACAATGTTGTTAGACTATCCTGCAGTGCTTGAGTACTATGACGGTCCCTATGAAGAAGCGCAAGGCGAAGAGGCATATCTCCGGGGAAGGTGATTGCGGTTACCACAATTACTACGAAGATCCCACAGTGGTTATGCTCCGTACGATGCTTAGTCCGACCATTGAGTGGAAGCGTCCTTGTGCCATTTATGAGATTTACACTTACAAGGATGTTGTCTATAAAGTGGAGAACAATTTAGTTACCCAATGTACTTGCCTCTTTGGGATTAGATTTTGTCTAGTTTATTCTTTAGAGCTACTTTTCATTTGGATGTAAAGTGGGATTTTTGCCTCACTTTACTTATCATTTTGATACTACGATTATATCTATTATTCGATTCATTTATGATTCATTCTTTCTTTATTGGATC
The DNA here is from genome assembly GCF_041222555.1 of Hakea prostrata. Taxonomy (NCBI): domain Eukaryota; kingdom Viridiplantae; phylum Streptophyta; class Magnoliopsida; order Proteales; family Proteaceae; genus Hakea; species Hakea prostrata. The sequence continues at coordinate 13,984 of NW_028291122.1, forward strand.
TATGATTTATCTTCCGCACTCTTGTTTTGATTGTTCATGATTATGTTATTGTTTATGTGGGAGGTTGATCACTCGATACCGATCTTCGGGCTGTGGATCACACTCTCGGGTATGCCGGATAGGGTACCGGCTGGGAGGGCGTAATGATTGGTATCGAGCCCAAGGTTCGAGGAGATCCTAACCACAAAAGACAACAACTGAACATTCTGAGTCATTGATCTGAAATGACTCTTCTACTCTTAGAAGTGAATAATAGAACCTTTGAATTAGAAACTTGACCTTTGAGGTATAACGAGAACATTTCGAATAACATACCATAATTATACTTGAACAAATGTCACTAATGCAAGGAAAAGAAAGTTGCATAACATACAATAATTAAAGAGGAACAAAATGAACTTCATTAATTTCAAAGGTTTTTACAACGATTACATCCGAAATGCATAAATGGAAATCCTAAGGTACGGTCTATCTAGGTGATCTGCTCGATCTCTGTATGCTCACGAACTCCTCGCTAGCTGGTGAGTCACTGATGCTCTATCCTATCTGTCGTGACTCCATCCTCTCGTACATCTGCTCTGTCGACCTCCATCCTCTCTAGCATGGAAGTCATCGATCTCATCTGTGCTCCAAGATCCGAAGTCTCCGGAAGCTGCATGTGAAGGGCCACCTACCTCGAAGTGTGATGAAGGAAACTCGTGATGCACGAGGCTCGGCCTCGCGCATATCTGCATCATCTCCGGCCTGATCATCACTATCGGGACCGATATCCTCTCCTCCATCCTCGATCCCTGATCCTCATCCTACGATTCATCATCATCCTCACCCTCCGGACCGGGAGATCTCTCGGCTGCTTTGTAGTCTCATCGACGAATGGTCCGAGTCCCAATAGGGTATCCCTGTGATCTAGTGTCCCTTTGGTGTATCCTCGAAACTCACCCCGAAATGCTGAAGATCAAAGTCGGTAGCCTCCCATAGCAAAGGTTCCGCATGCTAGGCCGCGAGAACTAAGTCCGGCATGACCTGCTGAATGATGTAGGAGAGATCGATCTCGAAGCCCATGTAGATGCGGTAGATGACTAAGGCCTCCATCATTGTGACCCGATGGTGATGTCCGGCTTTCGGCATGATGTTTCGGCCGACTATGCGACCGATAATCCGTGCGAGAACCCGTCATCCGTCCGCTAGTCCACGGTGTGAAGCATCGACGGCTATCCCATAGCGTAGAGCATATCTCGCGAAGCTCGTACGGCATCGGATGGCTGTCCGGATCTGCTGCTCCTGCGGGTATCCACACACCTTGCTTTGTGGATAGTAAGGAACTGCAAGATCTCGGCCGGTGTCCGGGTAGAGAAGCGAATCGAGTCTGGAAGACCACTGCTCCACGAGGACAAGTCTAAGTGGATGTCCTTGGCCTCGAGCCTCCTCTGTGTAAGTTAGGTTCTTTGAAGAACAACCTCACTAGTTCCGGGTATACCGGTAGATCCTCGGTGAAGAGATGAGTCCACTTTGCAAAGTGTCGAACCTCTGCCCGAATCCTAAAGGCTACGAGCTGGCGTAAGTGAAGTAGACGTCCCATCTCGATGTTGCGATGGCTGAAGTAGGCCTCGTACGGGGAACTCGGCTTGAGGTGTGTCAAACATGTCTGGTCTCCTAACCTCCTGTCTAGGCTCGAAAGGAACGACCTCTGCCCCTAAGAGCACCTACGATGCGACCACGACCTCTACCTCGTCCTCGCCCTCCCCTTTGCATAGTGTATACGTGAAAGAGACAAGAGACAATTCCAATTAGTGCTATTTTAAGATTTGAGCCAAAAGGGTATTTTCGTAATTTTTCGGAAAATTTCAAATTTGGGGGAAATTTGATTTGAACATACTAGCATGTGCGCAATACTTGGAATTTCATGTCTATGAAGTTTGTTTGATGAAAATCGATCGAAAACTTGGATTAAAGCGAAAAATTCAGCAAGAAGGAAATTTGGGGATTTTGCAATTTAGGTCAAAATTGGATTTTTGAAAAGTTGAAATTGGTTAAATCAAATTGTATGGACCTATCTACAATGTCATCTTGAGCATGTAGCATTTGATCTCGTGTGAAAATTTCAAGCGGTTTGAGAGAAAACGAAATTTTTCTAAAGATATCGATTTCGGTATAAAACTTTGCGAGATGAGCACCAATGTGTTAAAACTTGTTGTCTATGCATGGCATTGTGTTTAAAACCTAAGGAATATGTTTCTAAGCATTCCTAAGCATGATTTCTAGCATTGGATACAAGTAAAGCATGGTTTTATTGAAATGCAAGCATGAGAAGATGAAAATGGAAGGAAGATTAAGAGGTTTACCTTGTTTGTGAAGATGGTGTGTTGTGGTGTTGTTGTTGAAGCACTAAATCACCTCAAGAACACTTGTGGGAACTCTTGGAGATTTTCCCTAGAGCTCTCTCACCTTTGGAAGAAGTTAGAATGAGGTTGGAATGTGAAAATGAGGCTTATAATGCGAATTTTCGCATTACATGCTGCATTGGTCGACTCATTGGTCGTTGGGTCACTCGACCAATCACTCGACCAATGGTCACGGTGACCTCATTTGCTGTTGAATTTTTGGAAAATGTGATTTTTGCCTTATGGAATATTGTTTGATGACTATATGGATATATTTGAGCATGATTTAAGTTTTCAAATCATTTGGACTTGTGGTTTATGTTGAATCTTCGAAATTCGGTATTTTGATGTTCTCGGTTTTGCGAGAATGGTTACTACGAGAAGTGGGCGTGGTGAATCCGGTGGTCATGGAGGTGGTGAAGTACCTCGGGGAGGTGGTGAAGTACCTCATGGAGGTGGTGAGATACCAAATGTTGATCGGGGTACTCATGAGATCCCTGGTGCCCCGAATGTTGGAAGTTTCGGAGATATTGCCAATATTATGGGCAATATGATGCGAGCGACAAGCGGCTCGGTTCAACCGGATGTTGGTGGGTTTCATGACTCTGCATAATGAGACCCGGGCTGGTGCTAATGTGAATCCTCATGCCGCGATCCTGAATGCGGGAGGTTTATTTGGAACTCCTCATACTACTTTGATGGAGAGTTTTACGAAGATGCAAGTACCCACTTTTCTTGGAGTTACCAAGGACCCCTTGTTTCCTAACAAGTGGCTTCGTGAGTTGGAGAAGGCTTTCCGACATCTGCAATGCTCGGAAGCTCGGAAGATTTTGTTCCTTTGAGACGAGAAGTTGCAACAAGAAGGCTGATGCATGGTGGATCTCCACTCGTCTGTTTTGGAAGGTTTGCATGCGGGAGTTGTAACTTGGGAGTTATTCAAAGAGGCTTTTTGTATGAACTACTTTCCCGAGGCGGTGAAGGATGCGAAGGAAGCTGAGTTTATGATTCGACTCAAGGAACTCGTACTGTGTTGGAGTACCAACGGAAGTTCGAGGAGCTTCATTTCTTTGCTCCAGATTCTTTGAAGGAAGACCTCGCCAAAGCAAAGAAGTTCTTCAAAAGGGCTGCGTCCTGCCATTAAAGCTTACCTCACGAGTCCGGCCTATAGTGAGCTATGCTCAAGTGGTGCGAGAACTCGAAGAAGTTGGAAGAAACGAGAGAAGGAAAGTGCTCGTGTGCAAAAGCCTTGGCGATCAAGGAATTCTGGTTTGGTGGATCGTAATGACCGTCGTTTTGTGAGACCTACACCCTACCCCACTCCTACCTTTCGGGCTAAGAGTGTAGGTCGAGAACACGGGTTTTCAGCAGCCCGGCCGGTTTAGACGGTATGGCGGAAACCGACCACCGGCAAGTGCAAGTGCAAGTGCAAGTGCAAGTGCAAGGCCTTTTGTTCGGAAGCCCTCTGTTGCAGCCACCCCTGTTGGATCCGGCAATCTGTTTGCTTCTCTTGCCAAGCAAGCTGGTCATTTTGCTCGTGCTGTCCCGAAAGCGGCACCTTGACAGCTTGCCCGGTGGTGAAGAGTGCTCCTGCTCCTCCCTGCGGTAGAGTTTTCGGTATTTCAGTCTTTGAGCGGGATCCAAGCCATGATGTGATTACGGGTACATTGTTAGTCGCTTCTATTTCTGCATTTGTCTTATTTGATACGGGTGCATCTCATTCGTTCATGTCATCTGCATTCATCAAGAAGACTAACCTAATCCTGAGAAGTTGTCTAGTTGTTTATTGATTAGTACACCCTACTGGTCTGTTGTGAAACTAGATAAGGGGTTATCTAAATGTCCTGTGTTGATTGGTGAGAAGAACTTGGAAGCCAATTTTGTGATTCTTGACATGAAGGACTTCGATGTTATTTTGGGAATTGATTGGTTGACGGCCCACAAAGCTGTGTTCCTTTGTTCCTCAAAGAAGATTCAGTTCCATATTTGTGGAAGTCCGGTCTTTGAATTTCGGGGTGAAAAGAGAAGGGTTTGTAAGAAGGTCTTTATGCACTTGATGCAAGTCTATGCCCTAGTGGATGATGCTTCATTCGAAGGCAAGGGTATAGTGGAGAAAAGAGTCGATGAAGTCGAGTTTTCTGCGACTTTGTTGATGTCTTCCACGATGATCTATCGGGAGTGCCTCCGGACGAGAGATGTCGAATTCTCTATTGATCTCGTCCCTGGTGCTGCTCCGGTATCTAAAGCTCCGTACGGGATGGCTCCCTGCTTGAGTTGAAAGAGTTGCAAAATCAGTTGAATGAGCTCATAGATAGAGGTTTCGTGCAGCCTAGTGTGTCACCTTGGGGAGCTCCGGTCTTGTTCGTCAAGAAGAAAGACGGTAGTATGCGCTTGTGCATCGACTACCGTGAGTTGAATAAGTTGACTATCAAGAATAGATATCCGCTGCCCGAGAATCGATGATCTCTTCGATCGGTTGAAGGGTGCGGTTGTGTTCTCAAAGATTGACTTAAGGTCCGGATATCACCAATTGAAAGTGAAGTCTAGTGATATCTTCAAGACGGCTTTCCGAACGCGGTATGGTCACTACGAGTTTAGAGTCATGCCCTTCGGATTGACCAATGCTCTGCGGTGTTCATGGACCTCATGAACCGAGTATTTCATGATGTGCTTGATAAGTTTGTGATTGTTTTCATTGATGACATCTTGATCTATTCGAAGAGCGAAGAAGAGCATGCGAGTCATCTAAGTTTCACTTTGCAAAGGTTGCGAGAAAAGAAGTTGTTCGCTAAGTTTAGCAAGTGTGATTTACGGCTTAAGAGAGTGGTATTCCTTGGTCATGTAGTTTCAGCCGAAGGTATTCGTGTCGATCTGAAAAAGTCCAAGTTGTGGCTGATTGGGAGAGACCGAAGTCGATAACGGAAATAAGAAGTTTTCTTGGATTGGCGGGTTACTACCGAAGGTTTATTGAGAACTTTTCTCGGTTGGCTGCTCCTATGACTAAGTTGACCGGGAAAGAAGAGAAGTTTGTTTGGTCGACGCTTGTGAGAAGAATTTCCAAGAGTTGAAAGATAGATTGACAAGTGCCCCGGTTTTGACTATACGATAGTTCCGGTGGTATGACGGTTTATACCGATGCGTCAAAGATTGGTTTGGGTTGTGTCTTGATGCAACATGGCAAGGTCGTAGCCTATGCTTCTCGGCAATTGAAGGATTATGAGCGGAATTACCCCACTCACGATCTAGAACTTGCCGCCGTTGTCTTTGCTTTGAAGATTTGGAGACATTATCTTTACGGTGAGAAGATTGCCATTTTCACGGATCATAAGAGTTTGAAATACTTCTTTACCCAAAAGGAGTTGAACATGAGACAAAGGAGATGGTTGGAACTAGTCTCCGATTATGATTGTGATATTCGGTATCATCCTGGGAAAGCAAATGTTGTTGCTGATGCTCTTAGTAGGAAGAACCAGAAGAAGACTTTGGATTTGAATGCTTTGAGTTTACCATTGTGGTCTTCTATTGAGAGTTTTGATTTGGAAATCGTTCATGAGAATTCTGATTTTATTCTTTTCGCCATGACGGCAAGATCTGGTCTTAGAGATAAGATTGTTGCTCTGCGAGTTTCGATCAAGAGTTTTTGATCAAAGTTGAGAAGATTTCTTCGAATCTGAGTCGGACCCCGACTTTGGTATATCCATGGATGGTGCTTTGTTGTTTAGAGGAAGGCTGTGTGTGCACATGCAAGCGAAGAAGTTAAGAAAGAAATATTGAAGGAAGCACACCGGTCGGTCTTTCTTGTACACCGGGAAGCACCAAGATGTACAAGGACTTGAAGGAACATTTTTGGTGGATTGGTCTAAAGGCGGATGTTGATGATTTTGTTGCCAAGTGTGAGACTTGCCAACGTGTGAAAGCCGTTCGACAACCTCCATCTGGATTACTTCAGCCTCTTCCTATTCCTAGTTGGAAGTGGGAGGATATCTCCATGGACTTTGTGACTAGCTTGCCTCGGACAAGTAAAGGCAATGACCTTTGTGTGGGTGATTGTTGATAGGTTGACCAAATCAGCCCATTTCATTCCTATGAAGATCACTCATACTACTGGATAAGCTAGCAAGGCTTTATGTGGATAATGTGGTGCGTCTGCATGGTGTGCCATTGAGTATTGTTTCGGATCGTGATCCTAGGTTCACCTCAAGGTTTTGGAATAGTTTGCGGAAGGCCTTGGGAACCCAATTGAACTTGAGTACAGCTCATCATCCACGGTCGATGGACAATGCGAGCGGACAATTCGGACATTGGAAGACATGCTCAGATCTTGTGTGGTGGATATGGGTGGTAATTGGGATGAACACCTAGCTTTGGTTGAGTTTGCCTATAACAACGGTTATCAAGCAACAATAGGCATGGCTCCATTCAAGGCTTTGTATGGCGGTACTTGTAGGACACCTTTGTCTTGGTGAGGCAGGTGAAAGAAAAGTCTTAGGTCTGAGATGATTGAAGCTACGAGTGCTATGGTAGATATGATAAGAGAAAGGATTAAGTGCTTGATCGAGACGGAAATCTTATCTTGATAAGAGAAGGACCGATTTGGAATTTCAAGTTGGAGAGAAAGTCTTTACGAAGGTCTCACCAATGAAGGGTGTGATGAGATTCAATGTTAAGGGAAAGCTTAGCCCTCGTTACATTGGACCTTTCGAGATTTTGGAAAAGGTTGGACTGTTGCGTATCGATTAGCATTACCTCCGCCTCTTGCTGGTGTGCACAATGTGTTTCATATTTCGATGCTCCGAAAATACATAGAGAATCCGGAACACATTTTGCGGCAAGCACTGAAGGACTTAGTGCTGATTTGACCTATGATGAAGAACCGGCCGAAATCTTGGATAGGAAGGACAAGCAGCTGCGGAATCGCACCATTCCTTTGGTGAAGATTCGGTGGAAGAACCATACCCCTGAAGAAGCTTCTTGGGAGAAGGAAGAAGATATGAAGGAGAAGTTTCCTTACCTCTTTGGAAGCACGGAGTGCGCTTTCAATTTCGGGGACGAAATTTCTTTAAGGGGGAGAATGTAAAACCCAGCCCTAACCTTGACCCGGAAACCTTGTTATTTGTAGGTCCGATGACCCGAAGTAAAGTAAGAAGTCAGCTTTGGGCCATCCCGGTAGAGGACTTGGTGTCGGCTTTGAATCCATGAAAGTTGATGATGAGGTTCTATTTATGGAAGCTGAATCTGATGAAGATCTGATTAGTTGATGGACTTGGAGTGCTCTCTATCTTGGTTTGAAGGCATTTCTACCTATTAGGTAAGTCACTTGACTTGTGTGCAAAACCCCTTTAGGATTGGATTTGATCTGGACCTTCAATTCCCTGTTTTGGTCTTCTTTGTCGGCATTGGTCGGTGATTGGTCGGTTGGGCCCGATCGACCAATCCACTCGACCAATGAGTCTTTGTCTTTGGCAATTAGGTTGTTCTTGCTCTATTTAAGTCCAATCTCGAGTCCACTTCGTATTTGCTGCCTCCAAACCCTCTGGAGCAGACCAAAGACCTCTGCAAGTCATCTCTCTTGCATCCTTGGTGTTTTCTTGACGGATCTTCGTCGAAACTCTTCTTTTTGCATCAAAAGGTATGTCTACTCTCTCTTCTTCTCCTCCATCTTTGTTTTTCTTTCCTTTTTGAGTTGAGACAGTAGAAGAGATGCTGCATTCTCTGTTGCAAACATCTCCGAACATGTTCTCATGATCATCCTAAGGATTTGAGGCTAGAACAATGATCTTAACCATGATCATTGCAAGCTTTTGAAGGAATCATGATCAAACCATGATCTAATCTTTGATTAAACTTCTAATCTGAATTCCGATCTCTTTGGATCTTCTTTGTTGATCATGTTAGTAGTTAATTCTTGTGTTTTCTTTCCATGATCCATAATCTATAGATTTCTAGTTGTTCTCTTCTACCATACTATGTGTTCTTCATGATGCATGGTAGTTACATATATGGTAGGTTTTATTTCCTTATTTAGATTTATGCTTCTAAGCCTTATTCCATGAAGATCTATGTATGTTTTCATGATACCATTACCGAAAGCAATGATCCATCCTCCTATTGTTCTTGTCTTTGTTTTCTATTTCAAATTCATCAAGATCCATGATTGATTTAATTATGGTAACTTTTTGTTTCCTAATTTGGATCTTGATATCTTGATTGGATTAGTGTTTTGAGGTCCCCTATATGTTAGAATACTACTGATGTAGTCTACCCCTTGATTAGTACCCTTTTGAACCACCAAATTCGGATTTCATATCTTAAAACTCTGTTTTTTTAGGCTCTTTATCTGCATTGGTCGTGATTGATTGGTCGTTGGACCACTCGACCAATCCACTCGACCAATGAGTACAGCAACTCCAGAATTGGTCTATGTTGGATGTTTTGGTATCTTTTCTGTTAGGGATCTTTCCTAATATGTTGTATATACTTGTTTAGGACCTTCTTCTCAAGTTTGCCGAGATCTTACTTGATTTCTTAGGATTCCTTTGCGAGTTATAAAAGGTAAGGATGGTTATTTCCTTAATTACATAGATAGCATGAATCTAGTTTCTATATTTGAATATCATAGATATGATTCCTAAATTAGATTCTTACAATGATATACTATTGTTGCATAACTTTGATTACGGTAGCATTACTTATTCATATTAAATTGATTCATGTATGATTTACTTACCAATGTTATACAAGTGATTGTAATTATTGATTTCTTTCCATATATGAAGTTACCATATATGTGATGATATGATTTGATGCATGTGTATGCTTAAGTATGGTTTGGAAAGGAGAGGTGTCCTTTTGACACTTCTGTCCTTGGACTACTACGGGAATATTATGGGATGTTTCCGGAGATGCCCTCTGGACACCTTCCTAAAGCTGTTGGATGACATATCTAGGATTTGTCTAGTAGTGTTTGGCTAGGATGTCTGTTATGTCGGACCCTAATCGGAGGGGTATTGAGACCGAACGACCCGTGGTAGCAATGGGGATTCATGGGCGCTCAAGACCGGTAACCAACCCGTGAGAGGACGGGAATCACATTGTGGGGGCCATTTATTGGTAGGGTTGCATATGGTTAGACTTGGGCTCACGGGCGCTTAAGACCGGTAACCAACCCGTGAGAGGACGTGAGAGCTTCCCGTTTACCATATGTGGATAACCAATAGGGTTGATGAGTCCGTAGTCCGAGTTGGTCGGTGCCATAGGATCCGGCTGACTCTAGTGTGAAGGATACCGGAAAGGATCGTCGGGGACGAGGAATGGAAGTATCTGGATCGACTTGATGTAACTAAGTAGAAGACTTGCATTTGGCTAGGTTTTACCACGACATGCGCCAGTGCTTATACCAAATGGTTGTGAGAGAGTGTGTTGACTTAACCCCCTGCCATGGTTTGTCTGAGGGATGAAGGACCCATTACCAATCGGCTGCTCAAGACCGGTGAAATGATCCGTGAGAGAATCCAAGATATCTTAAATGGTTGAGGATGTGAGTGGACTTTCCTAAAGAAGTACGGTGCTATGACTTAAAGCATGTGCGCAATAGAGACCAGCATACATAGAGTTAGATTCATTCATTCATTGTTTGTCTCATATCATATTGCATTTATGTTTGTTACGGAATCCTGCCATTTATGTTATTATGGATTTTTAAGCGCCTTGCGAGTTTCTTTGAAACTCATTCCTTTATTGTACAATGTTGTTAGACTATCCTGCAGTCTTGAGTACTATGACGGTCCCTATGAAGAAGCGCAAGGCGAAGAGGCATATCTCCGGGGAAGGTGATTGCGGTTACCACAATTACTACGAAGATCCCACAGTGGTTATGCTCCGTACGATGCTTAGTCCGACCATTGAGTGGAAGCGTCCTTGTGCCATTTATGAGATTTACACTTACAAGGATGTTGTCTATAAAGTGGAGAACAATTTAGTTACCCAATGTACTTGCTACTGGGATTAGATTTTGTCTAGTTTATTCTTTAGAGCTACTTTTCCATTTGGATGTAAAGTGGGATTTTTGCTTCACTTTACTTATCCGTTTGATACTACGATTATATCTATTATTCGATTCATTTATGATTCATTCTTTCTTTATTGGATCTATGATTTATCTTCCGCACTCTTGTTTTGATTGTTCATGATTATGTTATTGTTTATGTGGGAGGTTGATCACTCGATACCTGATCTTCGGGCTGTGGATCACACTCTCGGGTATGCCGAGATAGGGTACCGGCGGTGCGGCTCCGAGGCTTCTCGCGCGCGGCTATGCGGTGCCATCACGCCAAAAAGAGTTGGTCAACATTATGCTCACATGCTAGGGGCACTATACCTCTTGGGCACCGGGGTGGCTTGTGGGTGCCTTAGCCATAGTTAGCCTCCATGCATCATGCACCGGATGGGCCACCGTGCCTCGTGCGTTGATTGGCCCGCCCGTGAGTGCCGGATGGCGCCACCGTGCACCCGCCGCTCCGGCCGTCGTGCATTGCTAGGGGTGCCTTGGGCCACAAAGCAAGCACATGTGCCACCGAGCGTGTTGTGGTTCTTAGGTTAGGTTACTTACTTGGGGACTTGTGGAGCCCCGAGAGCATCAT
>NW_028291122.1:35000-134749 GCF_041222555.1 Hakea prostrata
GTATTCCGGATAGTGTACCGGCTAGGTGGATGTGACTATATAAGTGGTATGTTCAGCCGATCACGAGTCGAAGGTCCTTCTATGGTAGATCTACCAAGACCACATGACTATATATAGAGGAGGGATCCTATCCTAGAGCGGGATCCTGATATTTTTAGAAAGAAGGGGGCCAAGCAGCCCAAGATTACAGGTGCATGGGAAGGGATAGCTAAGAAAGTGAAGAAGGCAGTCTCGAAGTGGATGTACTACGGTTCGGTTCTAGCAAACACGACACAAGGTCCTTATTACGGGAATATGATTGACACTATTGCAGAGGCATGTCCTAGATATGTTGGTCCCACCCCTAAAGAGGTGCCGACCACCTTACTAATTAAGGATAAGGAGGAGCTGCAAAAGTACATAGTGGTTTAAGACAGATGTGGGTGTCATATGGATGCACCATTATGTGTGATGGATGGACTAGTCCAACAAGAAAGTCCATCATCAACTTTATGGTGTATTGTGATAGGATGACCATTCTTTTAAAATCCGTGGATGCTACTAGGCAAACAAAAGACCACGGGTATATAGTTGGACTCCTACGGGATGTTATTGATGAGGTTGGGAAGAATAATGTGATGCAGATTGTCATCGACAATGGCTCCAACTTCAAGAAGGCAGGTGAGGTACTGATGAATACACTTGAATATAATCTATATTGGACACCCTGCGCAGCTCACTGTATCAACCTTATGTTAAAGGACATTAGTAAGACCAGTATTGTCCAGAGCACGAGTGGAGAGGGCTAGGCGGGTAACAAATTTCATCTATAATCATACTACTTCTTTGGATATGATGAGGCGAGCATGCTAGGGTGAGCTAGTGTGACCCGGTCCTATGAGATTCGCCACGAATTTCATTGCCCTCAAGCAGTATTCGGGAAAGGAGGCGGACTTGAGATCCATGTTTGCATCGGAAGAGTGGTTCTCATGGGTTGGATCAAAGTATGTATTTTTATTCTCTCTACTATTTGATTTAACAAGTTTTTTAATTTCTTATAAACTTATACTATGAATATCTAGTATGTAGTACTTATTACTAATTTAATGTGTTTGTGATAATTGAGTACAAGTAGTGGGCGCACCGCACAAATGACAATCTCGTCTCGATGCGTTTTGGAGGAATGTGACAATTGTGCTAGAAACCTTAGATTCCATAATAAAGGTCTTACATATGGTTGATTCCTCACTGAGGGGGCCCACTATGCCCCACATTTATCCAGCCCTTGAGCTAATGAAGATAGCAATCCAAAGAGCTAACGCCAAAGGTTGCACTGCTTACCCGAACATTGTGCATGCTAGATGGACCGCTCATCTAATGTATCCGATGCATAGGGTGGGTAAGTAATTAGTGTGGGTTATTATTATTAATTTTTAACTTGTAGTAGATATTAAGTTTCTAACTATGAGTTTTTGAATTGTGCACAGCCTATTATCACAATCCAAATATCAAGTATAGTGAAAATTTGGGGTTGCGGTCAAACTTGCTCAATGCCATTATGGAGGTTATCTTGAAGTTAGAGCCAAACCCAATGGTCTAGTCAAATTGCCACATGGAGGTATGAACTTAGTACTTGTTTTTTATTTGTGAAAGAATTTAGCTAACCATCAATACAAATTATTGCATATCAAAATGTTTAAGGATGCATTGGGGGCCTTTGGTTCAGTTGCTACTCCACATAACCAATAAAATTATGATCCAGGTTAGATGCATGATTATTATACTATTATTATTACATTTTACATATAAGTATATAATTATATAAGTAGGATTTTTTGTTAAGCATTAAAGTATTAACTTAATTTATTTGTGATAATGCAGCTGAGTGGTGGGTTTGTGATGCAGAGAACCTCCGGAGAGTGGCGGTGAAGATCCTTTCCCAGGACTTGCTCTGCCTATGGGTGCAAGAGGAACTGAAGTACATTTGGCATGATTCACTCCCAGAGGAGGAACAGGTTGGGAAGTCAACGCCTGAATGATCTCGTGTATTGCCACTATAATATGAGGTTGAAGTTAGAGCATGCCAGGTTAACTAGTAATTGTGAGATGGATAGGGACATCCAGCTCGATGATATCTGTTGTGACTAAAATATCCACTGCCGGTGTATACCGGTCAAACCGATCTTAGCCGGGTTCGATTGAGAGATAAAGGAAGGATGATCGGCGACGTCCAAAGAGGAGCGATGATCCGATGGCTATGATTGAAAAAGTGTTATAAGCGGGAAAGCTAGTATAAAAGCGAGGGAAGATTCGTAAGAAGGTAAGTCTCTAGAATCAACCAAACTCTAAACTCACTCCAATTGAACTCCATTACAAGCACTTTAGAAGCTCCAGAGAGCTCTAAAGCAAAAACCGAACCATACTGACTAGATTGTCCGAGACGAGACGCCGATCAAGACGATCGGCTCCGTTTCTTACTTGGTATTCTGTTTCTTTCAGGAGTGAGAGGTTGATCGATCGAAGAGCAAACCAGATCGAATCAGATCCGAGGAGTTCGGTGTTGAAAACTACGGTTCAAGGCGATCGGCGGAAATAGCACCAACATTTTGGCGCCGTCGTGGGGAACGATGAATCGGAACAAGTTCGGAATAGAAGCTATGGCTCAATCACCCGAGCGGGAGGAAGAATTACCGAGAGAAATGGCGGAAACAAGCCGGAGGGAGCCGAGGAGAGTAAATCCAAAAAGAAGAACGAGAGAAGTGGTTCCGATACCACAAATCCCGATGATGCGAGACTCGACAGAGGCAGAGAATGATAGAGGATCATTCACCTCGTCCTACCGATCGGTTCGAAAGCCAAGAGAAGCAATTGGCGGATACATTGGCGGCATCTCGTCCAAAGCTAGATCCAAATTTGATCACCGAACAATTTGAGAGCATGCAACATCAAATCCTGGAGACACAAAATCCGATGAGGACATTCATCAAGCAAATTGGAGTCCATCTTGAGGAAAGAGTTCCGATCTCATCAGCTGGAAGATCTCAAACTTTTTCCCGAGCAAAGACAACCTCTGTCCCGAATTCTCGATTCGAAGTCGGGAGGAAGCCAAAGAAGATCAATTCTTAAGGAAGGATCGGGAGAGAGTGCAGATCCAAACTATATTCCACTAGAGACCGAAGATCGAGGATCGTCCAAGGATGATCAATTGAGTCATATCTGGAGCAAAAAGAGTAGAAGCATTGGAGATCGGAGAGATAAGAAGGAAACGGGAAGACCAGGAGATAGTAGATCTGAAGTTCATGGATTGGAAATCAGTAAAAGATTTTGTATCCTTGACAATCAAATTCAGCGATCGGCGAACAAAGATGACGGAGAAAAAGTTGAGGAAATGATGAACCAAAATCCATTTGCTAAAGATATTATGTCAGCACCATTGCCGCGCAATTTTTAACTTCCGACATTCACGATGTATGATGGAAGCACAGATCCAATGGAACACCCGGCTCGGTTCAATTCTGTTATGATCTTTGGCGTGTAATTCCGATGTTTTAAAGTGTCGGTCATTTCCATCTTCATTGAAAGGATCTGCAACAACTTGGTTCTTTAGCTTATTACCGGATTCCATTAAGGATTTTAAAGATTTGAATAAAGTATTCTTGTCAAGGTTCCAAAGTAGTATGAAGAGTAGCAAAACTGTTGATAATTTGGCTAGAATCCGTAAAAAACCAAGAGAATCAGTTTGAAGTTACATGAAGAGATTCAATCGAGAATCAATTCAGATTAAAAATTTGAATGAGGCTGTTAGCATATGACGCTATGTTCGGAGGTCGATAGATGAGCATCTTTTGGAATTCCCGATCATGAACAAGCCGGCAAATATGGCGGAACTGACGACTCGTTGTAACTAGTATGCAAATATGAAGGACATTCTTCAGGCAAGAAAAGAAACTAATGGCAATGGAGTTAAAAAGAAAGATGATGGAGTTGTGAGATCTGATCGGAGAGATCGAGAGATCGGAGGAATAACAGGAATTTTCCAAGAAATATTCCTAATCGTCAATACTGAAGGGACATTCCAAGACCATTCCAAGAAAACTATACTCCTCTCAACACAAGAAGATTAGAAATTCTGATGTGAATTCAACATCAAGGAATTATGAAGTGGCCATTACCAATGATAGCAAAGGCGGACGAGAGGAATCCAAATAGATTCTGTAGATATCACAAGGATCATGGTCATGATACCGATGATTGCAGAATTTTGAAAAATGAAATTGAGCGATTAATCGATCGGGGAGGTTGGATCAATTTGTTCAAAGGAGAAATGGAGGCAACGAGAAGAAATGCCGCTGATCAGCCAAGAAGGTGGAATAATCAAACACCGGTGAGAGAAGACCGACCTAAGGGAGATTTTCAAGACAACTCTCCGGGATAAAAATGCTAAACAACGGGAAAATCAACAAGTTCAACGAAGCAGTCTCTGTCATGACCATCTTGGGAAGTTTAGATTTGAATTCAATTTCAAAGTCTAAGGCACATGCCGGGTATGTAAGTGTCTTGTCGAATCTCATGTTATTCCTAGAAGAATCAAAATGATGAAGGAGATAGTCTTCACGGAGGAGGAAATGGAAGGAATTCGGGAACCACATGATGATGCCATTGTGGTAGTCATTGAGGTGGCAAACGAGGGATATTCACGGGGTTCTCGGGTCGATACGGGATCATCTCGTAGACATAATGTCTTATGAAGCTTTTCAGCGATTGAAGTTGGATACAGTCAAGATAAAACCTTGCGGTACGAGGCTATTTGGATTTTCTGGAGAATCTACTTCGGTAGAAGGAACCGTGGAGCTAACAATAACACTAGGAACACATCCACAAACGGTAACTACGGTTACTAAATTTTTGTTGATAAAAAGTCTATCAAGCATACAATATAATTCTCGGGAGACCAACGTTGAATGCTATTGGGGCAATAGTTTCGACGAGACATTTGAAGGTCAAATTCCCAACTGAAGGAGGTATTGGAGAATGCAAATCGGATCGAGAAAACTTCAAGGCAAAGCTATACAACTTTTTTTAAGGATTCAAAAGCACAAGGTAAGGCACTTGCTCTTACTGTGGAAGTTATGGATAACGGGGATGAAGAAAGAAATTCAAAGAGGTAAACCAATAGAAAAGCTGGAGAAAATTTGTTTTGGTTTGGAGAATCCGAGAAAAGGAACCATGATAGGAGCTTATTAGAACAGTCAAGACAAGGAGCAATTAAGAGAATTTCTTTAGCAAAACGCAGATGACTTTGCTTGGTCAGCACAAGACATGCCGGGTTTAAGCGGAGAAGTGGTGGAGCATTGCCTATGGATAGATAAATCTATCAAGCCGGTGAAAGAAGCGAAGGAATTTCTCATCGAGAAAAGCATGATGCAATTAAAGTTGAAGTGGACAAGCTCGAGAAATCTGAGTTTATTGAGCAAATTGAATGTCCAAGGTGGCTAGCAAATTTGGTAATGGTGAAAAAGCATAATGGAAAATGGCGAATGTGTGTAGATTACACTGATTTGAACAAGGCATGTCCCAAGGATTGCTATCCTTTGCCACGAATTGATCAGTTGATCGATGCTACATCGAGTCAGCAAATGTTGAGCTTTATGGACGCTTATTCTGGTTATAATCAAATTCTTATGAAGGAGGACCAACCTCATACAACATTCATAACCAATTGGGAAAGCTATTGTTATAAGGTTATGCCTTTTGGGTTAACAAATGCTGGTGCAACATACCAAAGGGCGATGAACAAGCTGTTTTGTTGATCAGATTGGAAGAAATATGGAAGTTTATGTAGATGATCTTCTTGTGAAAAGTCAATTCAGATCTGATCATCTTGCTTATTTAAGGGAGTGCTTCGATGTACTAAGGAGAAATGGAATGAGACTCAATCCCGAGAAGTGTGCGTTTGGGGTTTCATCCGGTAAATTCCTTGGTTACATGGTCACGCAGAGGGGTATTGAGGCAAATCCAAAAAAAATCAGGGCTATCTTGAATATGACGGCACTCAAAGTATGAAAGAAATTCAAAGCTTAACGGGAAGAGTTGTGGCATTAAGTAGATTTATATCAAGATCAGGAGATAAATGTGCACCATTCTTCGGGCGTTGAAAAATCTAAATGCACTCAATGAATTCAAATGGTCGGAGGACTTGTCGGAATTCATTTGAAGAGCTGAAGAGGAGGCTGACCAGTCCACTAGTTTTGTCTCGACCAAAGCCCAGAGAGAGCTTGCAGACATATCTATCTTCTTCGAAGGCGGCAGATAAGCGCGGTATTAATCCGGGAAGAAGGTACTGTCCAAAATCCTATCTACTTTGTAAGTCATACATTGTTAGATGCCGAGAATCTAGATATCCGAATTTGAGAAGCGAGACTTTCGCCTTAATAATAGCAGCCAGGAAGCTTAGACCTTATTTTCAGGGCTCATCCAATTATTGTTCTTACTAACGGCCTTTAAAGAAAATACTGCATAAGCCTGATCTAGCGGGGAGAATGGTATCATGGGCGAGAGAGTTAACGGAACATGATATAGATTATAAACCTAGAACTGCGATAAAGGCACAAGTTTTGGCTGCTTTTATTGCTGAAAGTATTTCATCACCGAAGGAAGAAAAAGATTCTAGAGAAAAAGATTCTAGTGAGGTGTCTTCTGTGTGGACCTTACATGTAGATGAGTCAAGTCATTCACGGGGATCCGGAGTAGGGGTAATTTTACAAAGTCCGTTCGGATTTGTAATTCGGAATGCACTCGGTTTAATTTTCATGCTTCAAACAATGAAGCGAATATGAAGCTCTTATTGCGAGTTTCGATCGGCCGATCCCTCTATGTACAAAGCATTGAAGTAAAAAGTGATTCGAGCTAGTGGTCGGTCAAGTCACGGGAGCGTATGATGCGAAAGATGATCGAATGGTCAGCTATCTTTAAAAAAGTATGGCAATGTAAGGAGTGGTTTACACAATTCTCAGTCACGAGGATATCCCGAAATCAAAATAATGAAGCAGATTCTCCGGCAAAATTGGCATCCGCAAAATCTATTTCTATTCCACAAGCTGTATATTATGAGGAGCTAAATATTCGGCAAATTCGGAACCAGAGATAATGGAAATTGATGCAGAGATATCTTGGATGGATCCTATTATACAAGATATCGAAGGATGGTATTCCTCCCGAAGATAGGGAAAAAGCGTAACTGTGAAAAGAAGAGCTGCCAGGTTTATTCTAAAGAATGAGCTATTATATAAAAGAACAGTTTTCGGGCCACTTTTGAAATGTTTGGGATCCTCGATGCACTTTATGCCTTATCGGAGGTCCATGAAGGAATCTGTGGAAACCACTTAGGTGGGAAAGCTTTGGCTTATAAAATTCTAAGACAAGGATTTTATTGGCCACGCATGCAATCCGAGGCAATTGAATATGTAAGAAGGTGTCATCAATGTCGATTCATGCACCAATTCGTGAGCCAGCTGACCAGAGCAACTAACATCAATTCTTAATCCCCTTCCATTTGCTATGTGGGGTATGGATTTGTTTGGGCCTTTTCCTGTTACAACTGGAGGGAAAAAGTTCGTAGTGGCCGCAATCGACTATTTCACGAAATGGGTAGAAGCCGAAGCCCGGCAACAACTACCACAAGTCAAATTGAAAAGTTCTTGAGAAATCATGTCATATTCAGATATGGCCCCGCCAAAGATTCTACCGACCGATCACGGACCACAATTTGACAATGAAAGATTCAAGGAATTCTGTGTAGACTATCATATTGAATGCAAGCACTCATCGTGGCATATCCTCAATGCAATGGTCAAATTGAGGTAACCAACGAACACTTTTGCAAGGAATAAAAAGGAGGCTGGATGAAGCACATAGCTTGTGGATCGATGAACTACCTCATGTACTATGGGCGTATAGGACTACGGTCGGGACTCAAACAGGAGAAACACCTTTCGGACTAGCATATGGGTCGAGGCGTTGGCTTCAATGGAGCTTATGGTAGGATCAAACAGATATGAAGGATTTGATCCAAGTAGCTAATGAAGAAGGATTGCAAGCAAATCTTGAATTCTTAGATGAAGTCGAGAAAAAGCCTTATACCGCAATATAGAATATCGAGAGGAGAACAGCGGCGTATTATAATGCTCGAGTCGGACCTAAATCTTTCAGAGTGAGAGATTTTGTGTCACATCCACCCAGCCGGTACCCCATTTGGAATACCCGGGAATGTGATCCACAGTCCAAGGATCAAGATTCGTAGGTCCATGCCTCCCACATACACAATGACATGATCATGAACAAAGATAATCAAAGTAAAAACAATTAATACTAAGTATCATGAATAAGGTAAGATTAAATAAATCGAGTGCGGAAGACGAGATAATATTAAAGTGTGAACATAATCATAAAGGTGAGAGAAGGTATGTTAACCACTCTCTCGGAGCAGCGGAAAAGAAGTGCGATAAAGTTAATTACATGTCCAAGTATCCCGAAAGATAAATCCAACAAGTTAATTACAGGCCCAAATACTCCAAAAATACACCAGGGAAATGGGGCACTAAGCTAGGGTTTCCTCTACTCTAATAGCAGTCTCCTCAATGGTACGGATGAAGTAAACCCAGCTTTGCCGGTCCCTCACAACCGTGGGGCTAACCCTGGTGCGGATAGTAATCCTCCTCGGCACCAACACTCGGATCTTCACAGATGCCACTACCCGAAGGGTAGTATGTGAAATCATAGTCCGTCTCGAAGGGGGTGCCATCATAGTCTTCGGTACTGTAGGATAATCTAAAAACATTTGTACAAAAGGAATGAGTTCGAAGAACTTAGTAAGGCAATTATTCCATAATTAGAAATCATACACATACGGAACATACATAATGCAATGTGATATGGAACATATGATGCGAGTATGATTCTAATTCTATGAATGCTAGTCTCTAGGGTAGACATGCTTTAAGTCATAGCACCATACTTCTTTGGGTGATCAGTCACTCCCCCTCAATCATACAAGATATCTTGGGTCCGCCAGGGAAGTTCGATAAAGTCATCTAAAAAACCATGGTAAGGGAATAAGTCACCGCTCTCTCACATCACCGTTTGGTATAAGTAACTGGCGCATGTCACAAGTAAAGCCTAGCCCAATGCAAGTCATCTACTCGGTCGGTCAAGTCAGATCCAGATACGTCCATTCCTCGCCCCCGGCAATCCTTTCCGGTATCATTCACACTAGAGTCAGCGAAATCCTGGATTTCGGACTCTCTCATCAACCCTATTGGTCATCCACAAATAGTAAACGGGAAGCTCTCACGTCCTCTCACAGATTGGTTACCGGTCTTGAGCGCCCGTGAGCCCAAGTCTAGCCATTTGCAACCCTACCAATAAATGGCCCCTTTCGGGTATCCGTAGTATGGTTTACGTCCCCTACCGGATTGGTTACCGGCCTAGAGCGCCCATCCAACCATACACTACCACGGGTTGTTCGATCTCAATGCCCTTCCGATTCGGGTCCGACACGACAAGGATAAACCTAGCCAACCAACTAGACAGTCCTATGTATGTCATCCAATAACCCGGGAGAGTGTCGATAGGCACCATCGGAGAACATCCCATACTATTCCCTCCGATGCCTAAGGACAGAAGTGTCAATAGAACACTCCCCAATCCCAAGTTGTACATAAACAATCACATATTCAAGTTCATCATCTTTCATGCATCCAATACATCTTATCATAAAAGTTAAATCATGATATTGAAATGAATCATCATAGACATAAATAAACAAAAATAGTAATGTAACATGACAAGAGTATAAAGATGTCAATACTACTGTTCTAACACATATATAACAGTCTTATAAAGATTTAAAAGTAATCAAAAGGTTCTATTCATAAATAAGAACATAAATCATAAGTTGGTGATCTATATGTTTATGGAGATAACCATCCTTACCTTGGATTGAATTGATGATGAATTGAGAATACCAAGAAATAGTCCAAAATAATTGTTAAGTCCCTAAACAAACATCAATAATAAGTTAGAGAAGGAATTAGGAAGATTGGATATTAATTGGATCAAAACGGCCAAGGTTGTTGTCAAGCAACAACTTTGGTCGATTGTTTTGGTCGATGTTATCGACCAAAAGGATCGACCAAAATTTCCTTCGGGACGAGAATGATGGATTTTGGGTGTTTTCATCCGAAATTGGTTTTCCGGTGTTCGGATCAATCTAAAACTTGGAGGAATACTTAACAACAGTAGTAGGACACTATAAGTCAAGAAATTTACCCAATCCAATGCTCCAAACAAAAAGCCCCAAATTGAGCTAACAAGTTCAAGTGACAAACATCATGGCATGAGTTGGGATTGATTGCATTGTCATGGAAATGGCATGTAATAGCTAGGGGAACTAATAGAATTTCGATTGGAATCATATAGAAGTGATAAACATGAACATAGCATACCCTACAACTCAGTTTGGTACAAAATGACATGATGTTAATAGAAAAATTAAGGAATACATATGCTAGGCATGATGTCACATCCTCCCAGCCGGTACCCTATCCGGCATACCCGAGAGTGTGATCCACAGCCCGAAGATCAGGTATCGAGTAATCAACCTCCCACATAAACAATAACATAATCATGAACAATATTAAAAGTGCGGAAGATAAACCATAGATCCAAATAAGGAAAGAATGAATCATATATAAATCGAGTACTAGATATAATCGAGTGTCTAATCGGATAAGTAAAGTGAGGTGAAATCCCACTCTACAACCAGCGGAAAAGTAGTTCTAAAAGAGAATAAACAAGATAGAATCTAATCTCAATAGCAGGTACAATAGGTAACTAAATTGTTCTCAATCTTATAGACAACATCCCTATAAGTATAAATCTCATAAACGGCACAAGGACGCTTCCACTCTATGGTCGGACTAAGCATCGTACGGAGCATAACCACTCGCGGGATCTTCAAGTGTAATTGTTGTAACCACAATCACCTTCCTGGAGATATGCCTCTTCTCCTTGCGCTTCTTCATACAAGCCGTCATGATATTCGGAACCCGTAGAATAGTCTAACAAACATTGTACAATAAAGGAATGAGTTTCAAAGAAACTCAGTAAGGCGATTAAATCCATAATAACATAAATGGCAGGATTTCATAACAAACATAAATGCAATATGGTATGAAACAAACAATGAATGTATGAATCTAACTCTACATATGCTGGTCTCTATTGGCGGACATGCTTTAAGTCATAGCACCGTACTTCTTTAGGAAGGTCTCAATCACTCATCATCAGTTGGTAATGGGCCCGGCATCCCTTGGGACATTCCATGGCTGGGGGTATAGGTCACCGCTCTCTCACATCACCGTTTGGTCTAAGTCTTGGCGCATGTCGTGGGTTAAGCCTAGCCAAATGCAAGTCTTCTACTTAGTTATATCAAGTCGGATCCAGATACGTCCATTCCTCGTCCCCGACGATCCTTTCCGGTATCCTTCACACTAGAGTCCTCATAGTCCCCGACTACGGACTCATCAACCCTATTGGTCATCCACATATGGTAAACGGGAAGCTCTCACCGGTTGGTTACCGGTCTTAAGCGCCCGTGAGCCCAAGTCTATCCATATGCAACCCTACCAATAAATGGCCCCCACAATGTGATTCCTCTCCTCTCACGGGTTGGTTACCGGTCTTGAGCGCCCATGAATCCCCATTGCTACCACGGGTCGTTCGGTCTCAATACCCCTCCGATTAGGGTCGACATAACGGGACATCCTAGCCAAACACTACTAGACAAGTCCTAAATATGTCATCCAACAGTTTAGGAAGGTGTCCAGAGGGCATCTCCGGAAACATCCCATAATATTCCCGTAGTAGTCCAAGGACAGAAGTGTCAAAAGGACACCTCTCCTTTCCAAACCATACTTAAGCATACACAAGCATCAATTCATAACATCACATATATAGTAACTTCATATATGGAAAGAAATCAATAATTACAATCAACTTGTATATAACCTGGTAAGTAAATCATACATGAGTCAATTCAATATAAATAGTAATGCTATTGATATCAAGACAAGTACCACGGTAGTATAACATTATAAGAATCTAATTAAAGAAATAACTTAACAAGATTCAAATATAGAAACTAAGATATGCAATTTATGTTGTTAAAGAAGTAACCATCCTTACCTTTTATAACTTGCAAAGGAATCCTAAGAAATCAAGTAAGATCTTGACAAACTTGAGAAGAAGGTCCTAAACAAGTGTATACAACATATTAGGAAGGATCCCTAACAGAAAAGATACCAAAACATCTAAAACAGACCAATTCTGGAGTTGTTGTACTCATTGGTCGAGTGGATTGGTCGACTGGTCCAATCAACCAATCAGTCGACCAATGCAGATAGTAGCCTATAAAATCAGAGTTTTAAGATATAAAATCCGAATTTGGTGGTTCAAAAGGGTACTAATCAAGGGGTAAACTACATTAGTAGTATCCTAACATATAGGGGATCTCAAAACACTAATCAAATCAAGTCATCAAGATACAAATTAGGAAACAAAAAGTTACCATAATTAGATCAATCATGGTTCTTGAAGAATTCAAGATAGAAATCAAAGACAAGAACAATAGGAGAATGAATCATTGATTCAGGTAAAGGTATCATGAGAAGCATACTTAGTGTTAATGACTAAAATGGTCATTCTACATCCCCGATCTGAACCGGCGGTTGCACGATCCGACCAGGTTCGCAACCTAACAAGTGGTCCGACCAGGAGGTTCATGGTAGGGCCGACCACATTAAGAAATCCATCCGAATAGCAGTATGAGATGGCCTCATGAAGGTAGACTCCTACCACCCAACAACTAGAGAAGAGAGTTAGTTAGGTAAAAGGACTCTTCTAAAGAGTTACTCTCCTACAATAACTCAAAGCAAGGTTATTTCGAATATAACTCTATCACCATACACTATATAAAGACCTCCGGTAAACACTAGAGGGGAGGTATTCATACTTCTTGTGATCAATTACTTGAATTCTCTATTGAGTAGTGGAGATCATATTATTGGTACCGACTTGTTCGTCGGAGACGTACCTCGACCCCCAAGGTCGAGCTCGTATCTTGCGAGGTTCGTGACAGGGGAAGGACGAGCGAGATTCCATATCAACAATTGGCGCCGTCTATGGGAATTGCATGAAAAAGTCATGGTGCAATCGAAAGTGAAGGCAAGTAAACCTGAAGGAGGTGGAGGATGATGCTTCGAAGGGAATTCCTCAACCTGAAAAATCGGTAATTCCCGACCGGGTGGAAATTAATTCCGACCAGGTGGTGAAAGATACCGATCAAGGGGAGAAAACCCCGAACACCCGAATCATGGAGCATTAGCAAATCAAGTTGAGACACTCCGGAAGGAACAAATAAAGCTTCGGGAGGAATTATCCTCCATGAATGAACTACTCGGGATGGCCGTGGGTCATATAATTGCCCCTAATGCAGATCCTAAAAATACTCAAAAAAATATTTGAGGGAAGCAAGAATAACCACTTGGTCCTTCCCGATCAAACGCCTTGACCATCTCTAGAGGACGGACAGAAGTCAAAAGAGAAGGTAGGCGAAAAATCCCGAGCATCCGAGAAAGAAATTCCAAATAAAGATCCTCTGTTCAATGAAGATCATGATCGAGGAAGTAGCAACGATCCTCTCAAAGAACCAAAAAACAAGAGGGGAGCCGGCCGAACAAGCGGGAAGATCGTTTGAGCAAACAAATCAAAGAGTTAGACGAGAAAGTAAACAAGTTAAACGATCCAAAGAAAGAAGAGCTATATGCTTTTCTAAAAGAGGATCCTTTCATCCAAGCTATCTCTCGAGGCGGAAATACCAAAGAGTTTCAAATGCCCAACTTTCATATTATTTGATGGATCGCAATGTCCAAAACATCACATCACTCGCTACAGATCGACCATGTCAATTTATAAGCATAATGAGGCAGCCATGTGCCAAAGTTTTGCAGCCTCTTTAACCGGTTCCGCATTGGACTGGTTCCTGGCACTCGCCAAGCGGTTCGATTATGAGTTTCGATCAATTGGGACGAGTGTTTGTGCAGCGCTTTCAAGGAGGAGTCGGATTGAAGAAAAGAGAAGATACTTTGTTTGCTATAAAACAAGGTAGAACGGAATCTATCCGAAGTTTCCTTCAAAGATTCAATAATCTTACCATGCAAATTGAAAGCATGGACGAGAAAATTGCCTTTCATGCGTTATACCAAGGAATTACTCATGAAGGATTGCTAGAGCGACTGCTCCAAGATATGCCAAAAACATATGCAGAATCGAGCGAAAGATGTCACAAACAAGCAGAGATTTCGGAAACCATAGAATCTCGAAAAAGAGAACCAAGGGCCGAAAGAAGAAGCAATCGAGAAAGGGTTCAACCGACCAGGATGTTAGGGATAAGCTCGACCAAGAAAGCTCGACCAGAATCCCCAAAAAAGCAAGAGATTAGTAATCTCCCACCACCGAATACAAGAATATCCGAAATCTTGATGCAAATCAAAAATCAAGGACATATGAAGTGGCCGGATAAAATCCGAGCACCGCCAGGAAAACGTGATAAACGAAAGTATTGTGAATATCACAAAGATCACGGCCATTGGACGGACGATTGCAAAAATCTAAAGACGGAGATAGAAAACTTAATCTCCCGAGGACACTTGAAGAAGTATATCCAATCTAAAGAAGATGGCCGACCACAGGACAACCCTATCCCGAAGAGAGAAAGGTCGAGCCACAGAGAAGAAAGAAGAAGTCCGGCCAAACACCGACCCGAGGCGGATGAAAAACAAAGAAAAAGATCTCCAGTCTATACCGTATTTGGTGGTCCGACGGAAGAATCAAATCGACAAGCGAAAAGAAAAGTACGATATATTGGGAATACTGAAACCCATAAAAATATATCTATCGAGCCAATAATTTTCTCTTCCGAAGATCTACGGGATATCACAATCCCTCATGATGATGCCTTGGTAGTCAAAATCCTCCCCGGAAGGAACCGAAATTCATAGAGTGCTGGTGGACACTGGATCGTCGCAGACATATTATCTTTAGATGCATTCAAAAAGATGAAGCTAAAAGAAAACATGCTCGTCCCATGCGAAACCCAGCTTTATGGTTTCACGGGATCATCAACCCGAGCAGAAGGAACGATCCGATTAGAGCTACGGATTGGAGAGCACCCACGAGATAGAATCATACAGACTAATTTTATGGTCGTACGAGATTTATCAAGCATACAATGCAATCATAGGACGACCAACCCTTTGTGCACTTGAAGCAAGTGGTCTCCTCGCTACACATGAAGATGAAATTCCCGACTACCGAGGGAATTGGAGAATGTGTAGCCGACCAGAAAAGTAGCCGGCAAAGTTACAACGACTACATGCGGAAAAAGAAAAGGACGAAGGCGACCATGACCATTGAAGTTAGAGACGACCGCGATGAAGAAACCTTGCAAAGGGCTGAACCGGTGGAAAAACTAGAAAGAATCCACTTCAATCCCGACCGGAATGAGCAAGGTACCATGATCGGTTCCGAGCAAGAAGCGGAATTCAAATCGGGAGCTCATCGAGTTTCTAAAAAAGAATTATGATGTTTTCGCTTGGTCGGCTGAAGATATGCCGGGGATCGACAGGGGAGGTGGCTGAGCATAAACTCGTATTGATCCACGGGCAATTCCGGTTGTTCAGTAAAAGAAGAAACTTCGCCATTGAAAAACATGAAGCCATTCGAATCGAAGTGCAAAAGCTAAAACAATATGGCTTTATAAAACGCACGGACCACCCGCAATGGCTAGCTAATGTGGTAATGGTCAAAAAAGCAAACGGGAAATGGCGGATGTGTACCGATTACACAGATCTCAACAAAGCCTGCCCAAAGGACCACTATCCACTACCAAGAATCGACCTTCTTATAGATGCAACAGCAGGACACGAAATGCTCGGTTTCATGGATGCATATTCAGGATACAATCAAATCCTTATGCATCCCGATGACGAAAAGCATACGGCATTCATGATCGATAGGGACAACTATTACTATAAAGTAATGCCTTTCGGTCTAAAAAATGCGGGAGCAACATACCAAAGAGCGGTAAATAAAATTTTCAAACATCAAATTGGTCGAAATATGGAAGTGTATGTGGACGACATGCTGGTGAAAAGCATCTCAAAAGAAAATCATCTAACCGACCTAGCAGAAGTATTCAAAGTACTCCGAAAATACAAGATGAAGCTCAATCCTGAAAAGTGCGCTTTCGGAGTGTCTTCGGGAAAATTCCTCGGGTTCATGGTATCCCAAAGAGGAATCGAAGCCAAATCCCGAGAAAATTAGGGCAATTTTGGATATGAAAGCACCCAAAACCATCGAGAGAAGTCCAATGTCTAACTGGTCGGGTTGAAAGACTGAATAGATTTATTTCTAGATCGGGGGGAGAAATGCCTCGCCATTTTTCAAAATTTTAAAGCAGGTAGCAGGTCGAAAGGAAACATCTGGAATGATGAATGCTAGGGAGCATTTGAAGACCTAAAAGACAAACTATCCAGACCACCCTTGCTTGTTATGCCGACCGGAAAGAAAGAGCTACAACTATATTTAGCCGCTTCGTCGGTAGCGGTTAGTGCGGTTCTCGTGCAAGAAGAGGGTAACATCCAACAACCCGTCTACTATGTTAGTCATGTCCCGAATGATGCCGAGACTCGCTACCCGGAAGTGGACAAACAAGCCTTGGCACCGGTTATAGCAGCCGTAAAACTCCGTCCATATTTCCAGTCTCATCCCATTACAGGTGATGACGAATTTACCACTCAAAAAAATTCTTCACCGACAAGACCCGGCCGGAAGGATGGTGACATGGGCCGTGGAATTGAGCGAACATCAAATAGAATTCAAACCCCGACCAAGTATCAAGGCTCAATCCCTAGCAGACTTCATTGTTGAAAAACAAGAAACAAGTCAAGAGGAGGACGAGCAAGGGGTAGAATCAATCAAAAGATGGACTTTGTTCGTGGACGGGTCGAGCAACTCACAAGGAAGTGGAGCAGGCCTATTAATGAAGAGTCCGGGGGATTTGAAATAAAATATGCCCTTCGTTTCAAGTTCAAAGCATCCAACAATGAGGCTGAATACGAAGCTATGTTAGCAGGACTCGGGATGGCCAAAGCTTTAAGCATTCAACATCCGGAGATCAAAAGTGATTCATAGTTGATTGTAAATCAGGTGAAGGGAGTTTATGGAGCCAAGGAAAGAAGAATGGAGAAATACTTGAACCTGGTCAACAACTATAAACAAGACTTTAAAGAGCTAGAAATAACTCAAGTACCAAGGGTTGAAAACGACCGTGCTGATTCATTATCTCGCTTAGCTACGGAAGGAATGAATGTCCAAGCACCGGTGATCTACCTTGAAGAACTGGATAGCCCTAGCATAAACAAGGTCGACCACATGCAAATTTCAACCGACCTGGGTTGGATGGAGCCGATCATACATTATCTTGACAACGACCAGCTTCCGGAAGACCAAAAAATTGCTCGGGCAATAAGACAAAGAGCGGCCGGATTCACGATCGGGGACGGACTATTATACAAAAGATCCTTCACCCGACCACTTCTAAGATGTTTGGGACCAGTAGAAGCTACAAAAGTGTTAAGAGAAGTTCATGAAGGAACCTGCGGGTCTCACGTAGGATCCCGAACACTCTCTAATACAATCATATGCCAAGGATTCTATTGGCCGACCTTAGAAGAAGATGCCAAAGACTTCGTCAAGAGGTGTGACAAGTGCCAGTGCACATGCAAAGATCTCCCATATCCCCGCAGTTCCTTTAACATCAACTCTATCCCCAATACCTTTTGCAAGATGGGGAATAGACCTGGTAGGGAAGTTACCCAAAGGATCGGGAGGAAGAGAATACTTGGTAGTGGCAATAGACTACTTTACAAAGTGGGTAGAAGCTGAACCCCTTGCAACTATCGTGACCGAGCAGATGAAGCGTTTTGTCAAGCATAACATATCATACGGATATGGAGTTCCAAAAATATTAGTAACCGACCATGGAAAACAATTCGAAAATGCAGCATTCTCAACATTCTCGCAAAGAACAAGGGATCGAGCATAGATTCTCTTCAGTAGCTTATCCCCAAAGTAACGGCCAGGTTGAGGTTACTAATAGAACCATGCTCGATGGGCTCAAGAAGAGGCTCGACCAGCTGAAAGGGAGATGGGTAGACGAACTACCCAGTGTACCGTGGTCGTATCGAACAACTCCAAGGACGACCACAGGAGAATCTCCATTCCGACTAGCATATGGAGCAGAGGCCGTAGTCCCGCTTGAAATCCAAATTGGATCCCTTCGAGAAATAGAATTTGAAGAAGAGGCAAACATCGAAGGAATGCGAACCAATCTAGATCTGATTGACGAAGTAAGGGACAAAGCCCAATTCCGCCTTGAAGAATATCAAAGAAGAATAGCGACATATTATAATGCCAAGGTTCGAAATGAACAATACTTGCCCAGGTGAAATGGTACTTCGCCGAACAGTTGCTTCAGATCCAACCAATCAAGGAAAGTTATCCCCAAATTGGGAAGGACCATACATAGTCATACGACAAGTCGCTCCCGGAGCATATCATTTACAAGATCCGGAAACGAGCAACGGGATCCCTCGATCTTGGAATTCAAAGAATCTCGGGAAATACTATCAATAAAAATAGTATCCGAGAAAGTCGTAAACATGACAAATTTTGAGCGTTTTATTTCAGTTTTGCTATTTATTCCAATGTGTAGACAACATGGGAAATTTATAATCCCAAGAAGTCATATTAGTTTTTATATATAAATAAAGACATTCGTACAAATTATTACTCAACTTCAACATGACGCTCAGAAAAAGAAAAAGACCGAAAATCTCAGCAAAAAAGACCCGAAAATCTCAGCGAAAAGACCGAAAATCTCAGCATAAAAAAGACTCCAGAAAGAAAATCTCGAGGCAAAAAAAGACCCGAAAATCTCGAGCAAAAAACCTCGAAAATCTCGACAGAAAAAAGACCCGAAAATCTCGAGTAGAAAAAAGACCCGAAAATCTCAAAAGAAAAAAGACCTAGGCAACAAAGACCCGAGATTCTTAGGAAGACCCTATGAATCTTAAGGCATAAAAGACCTAAGATATTACTTAGGCAGAAAAAAGACCTACACTCAATAGGCAATAAAGCCCTAACATTCCTTAGGCACGAAAACTTCATGATCATACCAAGTTCACATGCCCGGGAGGTAGGGGTTATGACCGAGCAGATTGTTGACGAACGATTACTCAATTCATGACCAAACATACCTTACTATACCGAAACAGCATGGCTTGGGATGATACAAGGACATGACAAGAATGAGCACATATATACCGAACAATTGTATTCCTACGACCAAGTAAACTTTGTGCAAAGGAGGGGAATATGCCAAGAATGGTATCATACCGAACAAACGTACTTGGTACAAAAAAAAATGGGGAAATACCATTGCCAAGAAAAATATTTTTACATAGGCAAAATAACCTATGATAAATTATCTATTACAAAAAGTTGTGAACAACAAACAAAAAGATTTGTTACTCGGCTACTACATCATCGGAAGCGGGGAGGTCAGTAGGTATGGTCGGATCGGTGGTCGTCGAGGGCTCGACGAGATCCGTGGTCGTCAATGGGCCGGCTTCTTCTTCCTCCTCGGGGCCGGTTCCCGGTCGGAGTCCAGAAAATCCTGTACACTCACCTTCTTCGGCAAAGGGAAAGCATTCTTACCAACAGCCCAAGCTGGTCGAGGAAGTTTAAGCTCATCAAAGATGCTCGGATCGACGTACTTCTGTAAAAGTCCAAGATCGACCTCTGGATAATTCTCAACGAGCCCGGTAAAAGCATCCTTCCGACCATATTTAAATCCGGGGGCAGCAACTTTGGAGACAAACCCTATACAGCCTTTAGTACGGATCCACCTCTCGAATCACTTCCCGACGTAAATCCTCGGAGAGATTCTCGAAAGAGACCGGGCATGCTCGAGCAAGTTGATCGGTCAAATCCCATATGTATTGATCCTTCTCTTGCTCGGCCTTTGTAAAAGCAGCATCTTTGTCTTCTAAAGACTTCGCAAACTAGCAACCTCACGCTCAAGAGCTAAGATACGCTCCTCGGCAGACAATGCCCGAGCATCCGAGGTTGCCTTCTCATCTTTCAAGACGGCATTTTCACCGATTACCGTCTCCATCCGACCACTCAAGTCCTTGACTTTATCATTGAGCTTATAGATCGTGGACTCATCTCTCCGAGCAGTCTCAGTGTTTCCTCCCCAAGCTTGGGTCAAGG
Source organism: Hakea prostrata (assembly GCF_041222555.1). NCBI lineage: Eukaryota > Viridiplantae > Streptophyta > Magnoliopsida > Proteales > Proteaceae > Hakea > Hakea prostrata. The sequence continues at coordinate 55,434 of NW_028291122.1, forward strand.
CACAAAGTAACCTACCCAAAGAGAACAAAGAATAATAAAATGATAAAGGAGGAATGTGCGGGAAATTTTATCTACGATAAACACATACCTGGTCATTATGTCCCGAGTTCGGGTGGGTCCAATCTTCTCGAAGAAATTGCTGATCGGTTGGAAGCAAAACGATGGCAACCAAGCTTTGGCAACCTCGGTCCCATCATCTTTGTTATTTAAAACATAAGATCCCGCCTTGAGTGGGCCGGAAGAAGGGGCATCAGAGGCTTGGGTGCTCGGAATATCTTCGGGAAGGACGGAAGGAGAGGCATCCTCAGCTGAACCAGCCACAAATGAAGATGGAGCTTTCTTCTTGATCGGCCGAGTAAGCTCGTCGGAAACATCAGCAGATCTTTTTGGGCCAGATACAACTTGTTTCCTTCTTTCGGACCGGACCCGATCAGACTTGGTAGGGATCCGTGCTTCCGCCTCCTCCATATCTTCATCAGCTGCCCGAGAACATTGTGCCCGATTAAGCATCACCGGGAAGACATAAAAAAGTTATTCCCGATCAAAATAAGATAGATATAAATTGAATATCTACGAAAAAGGATACATACCAGGAAGGAACCCCCAATAACGTAATACATTGGGGTATTCCGGACAATGACCATGAACGGCAAACATGTTCTTATCCTCGGTAGGAAGCCGAAGAATCTTCTCCCGGCACTTTGCTCGGCTCCGAAAGGGTAGGGATGTCATTGGAACCCGTAGTCGGTCCACGAACCCGAGAAAATGGGAAAGGAAGGTTTCGAGGGCGGCCGAACAAAAAGAATTTGGGACGCCAACCTTTCGTGTTGGAAGGCGTAGTCCCCGTCCCGACGAAGTTACCTTCCCAACCACACCGGGAGAAGGTACGCTTGGAAAGGTAAAACCAACCATCTTGCTCCTGCTTCTTCGCCACGAAGAAATGAAGAAATAATGCTAGGGATGGTCGGACACCTACCTTTTGGCAAAAACCCCAAAAGCAAATGAAATTGCGCCAACTGTTCGGCACAAACATACCCGGGCACATTTTAAAATGTACCATTACACCTATAAACAAGGGGTGTACGGGAAGACGTAAACCGCTCTTCAAAGCGTCCTCATAAAGGGCAAACTCGCCCGGGGAAGGGGAGTTGGCACGTTCATCTTTGGTAGGGACACGAATCCTATGATCTGAAGGAATTTCATATTTTACTCGAAGAAACTCTAGTCGCTCTTCTGTCATTTGGGAGGGTATGAAGTCGGGACCAGACGAATAAGGATCATAGTCTATGTGGTCGGGAGTCAACTCCTTAATTTGTTCTAACTTATACTCTTCGAGGGTTAGACTATCTTTCCACCGTTGACGCTCAGCCTTAAAACGAGCTCGAGCACTTTTTCCAACTACAAACGCAGACGGGACTCTATTCCCTCCTCACCATCCCGGCCAAGTTTTTCTCGACCAAGAGATTCCTCGATCACCTCTTCGGACCTATCACCAAGACTATGTTCGAGATCTACCGACCGCTTCGGGAATTGCAGAAGAAGAAGGACCCTCATCTAAGTCTCTCCTATGTATTACAGTCGCAGAACCCCTCTTCACTATTACCATTACTCTTTAAAATGGGAATATAAAGAAAAAAGGGGAAGAAAAAACGTACACAAAGACAGAAAAACAAAAGGAGATACGTAAGAGATGAACAGAGGACTGCCATTACAAGTACTGTCAACAGGGGGAAGGAAAAAAGAAGAAAAACCAACAGAGAGATATGGAAGACTTACTTGTGTGAAGCTTTCCTGAAGAAGAGAAGAAGAAACGAAGGTATAAGCTCTTCCACCGGGGAAAACAGACTTCGTTCTCAAACAAACGCAAGAAGAAGAACTTCGTCGACGGTTTGAAAATTTTGCAAAAACACAGAAGAAGAAATGAGGAAGACGATCACCTTTATAAATTGGAAAAAGATTCCAATCTAAAGGCCTTCTGAATCCCTCAAAAGAACGACGAGGATTAAAAACTCTAAAGATCCCCATCCAATGAGTGACAAAAGCAGCACGTGGACGGTAAGAGATCAACAGTCTCTTTCGTCGTCCTGCGAGCATTTAATACGACGCACGACAGCCATGACACGTGTCAAAACACGCACACTTTTTGAAGAACGTGCCTCGGCTTCCGCGCAAGAATGACGGCTACTCATGAGTGGGACGTTACGTTTTCGATAAAGAGTATGTTGATCGGTCCGACCGTGCATCCTTTAAATTGAAAATAATCCCTCGAATCGAGCACAACGTTCTCGACCACAAGGGACTGGGGGGCTTATGTTAATGACTAAAATGGTCATTCTACATCCCCGATCTGAACCGGCGGTTGCACGATCCGACCAGGTTCGCAACCTAACGAGGTCCGACCAGGAGGTTCATGGTAGGGCCGACCACATTAAGAAATCCATCGAATAGCAAGTATGAGATGGCCTCATGAAGGTAGACTCCTACCACCCAACAACTGGAGAAGAGAGTTAGTTAGGTAAAAGGACTCTTCTAAAGAGTTACTCTCCTACAATAACTCAAAGCAAGGTTATTCCGAATATAACTCTATCACCATACACTATATAAAGACCTCTCGGTAAACACTAGAGGGCAGGTATTCATACTTCTTGTGATCAATTACTTGAATTCTCTATTGAGTAGTGGAGATCATATTATTGGTACTGACTTGTTCGTCGGAGATGTACCTCGACCCCCCAAGGTCGAGCTCGTATCTTGCGGGTTCGTGACGGGGAAGGACGAGCGAGATTCCGTATCAACACTTAGATCTTCAAGAAAATAGACCTAAGAGCATAAATCTAAATAAGGAAACAAAACCTACCATATATGTAACTATCATGATTCATGAAGAAAACATGGTATGGTAGAAGAGAATCAACTAGAGATTGATAGATCATGGATCATGAAAAGAAAACACAGCAATTGACTACTAACATGATCAATATAGTAGATCTAAGGAGATCGGAATTCAAACCAAAAGATAAACAAAGACTAGATCATGGTTTGATCATGATTCCTTCAAAAGCTTGCAATGATCATGGTTAAGATCATTGCATTAGCCATTAATCCTTAGGAAAATCATGAGAGACAAGTCCAGAGATGTTTGCAACAGAGAATGCAGCATCTCCTCTACTGTCTCAACTCAAAAAGGAAAGAAAAACAGAGATGGAGAAGAAGAAGAGAGTGTAGACATACCTTTGATGCAAAAGGAAGAGTTTTTACGAAGATCCGTCAAGAAAAACACCAAGGATGCAAGGGAGATGACTTGCAGAGGTCTTTGGTTCGTTCCAAAGAGTTTGGAGGCAGAAAATACGAAGTAGACTCGAGATTGGACTTAAATAGAGCAAGCAAGACCTAATTGCCAAAGACAACACTCATTGGTCGAGTGGATTGGTCGACTGGTCCAGTCGACCAATCGGTTCAAACAACTCCTAAACAGGGAATTGAAGACCCAGATCAAATCCAATCCTAAAGGGGTTTTGCACACATATCAAGTGACTTACCTAATAGGTAGAAATGCCTTCAAACCATGATAGAGAGCACTCCAAGTCCATCAACTAATCCGATCTTCATCAAGATTCAGTTTCCATAAATAGAACCTCATCATCAACTCTCATGGATTCAAAGCTAGACACCAAGTCCTCCACTGGGATGGCCCAAAGCTGACTTCTTACTTTACTTCGGGTCACTGGACCTACAAATAACAAGGTTTCCGGGTCAAGGTTAGGGCTGGGTTTTACACATGAGATGGCGGCATAGCATCAATGGATGGCTAAGAAGATCATAGGTTAATCATGTGTAGACACTTGGAGTGGTGGTTGCAAGGTTGCAGCACCATTTCCAATGTCTCACCAGCAAGATGGGAATAGAAAAGAATAGAAAATGGTAGGATAGAGAGTGGAATGGTGATTCATACCTTGGTGTGGAAGATGTAGACAAGAATCAATAGTAAACAATGAGTTTTTGATGAGGTGCCCTTCACATTAGCCAAGGAGATGCCTTGGAAAGTTCTCCCCACGATATCGGGTAAGAAAATGATTGCAATAGGGCTCAAGGCTCGAGGTTATAATAAATAGAATGGGAGTATTCCATGGAATCATTAACTTGGCAGACTGGGAAACTTTGGTCGATGGTTTTGGTCGATGGCATCGACCAAAAGGATCGACCAAAATGTTTCTCAAGAGAAAAACAGGTTTAGTTCAGCAACTTCAAGTAGGGATTTGAAAGGCTATACAAGATCAATTTGAGTGAGGTTTTCTTCCACAATTCAATCAAGAAGTCTAGTTTCGGGGAATACCTACGGAATGTGCACAGGAGGTCATTAGGTACATCAACTAGATTAATCTTCTCCGATGCGCAGACTTTCCTTAAACACTAATAATGCATTTAAGCAAGGGGTATCATCATCAATGTCCATGGGCTCAGTCTCCGAATCATGATCATCAATCGGAATGGTCCATAGGTCTCTTCTACCACCGCTTTGGGTCTTTGGACCTGAATACAACAGTGGATCCGGATTAGGGTCGGGGTTAGAATAGGGCTGGATATTACATTTGGTTTTGAGGAAAAAATCAGCATCGGATCCAAGGAACTGTGGAAAACTTTCTACAAACGGGAGGGGCCATATGTGGTGACAAAAGCGTGAGCGAGAAACACATATTGGCTGAAAGATGCTCATGGGAGCTGTTTGAAACGACCGTGGAATGTAATTCACCTTAAGAAATATTATCAGTAGAAAGGAGACATGATTTTCCCGGTATTCTTGGAGAAATCATCTTATTAAGCGTGGTCATCTAAAATTTCTTCTTCATTATTAATCCAAAGAACATTTTTTGCGAACTAGTCTTCGATCATGCCATTTCAAAGCTGATCCAGGGTCATTCCTTCCGAGGGTGATCCCGACTTTTCGAAGTCAAGCCCAAGTGGCCAGCCTTACGAGGTCATGTCATGCCTTTTCAACGCTGATTCAAGGTCATTCCTTCCAAGGATGATCCCGGCTTTCGAAGTCGAGGCTCAAGTAGCCAGCCATCCGAGGCGTGATTATGCTAGCTGATCCGGATCATTCCTTCCGAGGATGGTCCCGACTCTTCATGAGTTAGGCTCAAGTCCAGCCTTCCAAGGCCTGGTCATGCTTTTCGAAGCCGATCACGGATCATTCCTTCCGAGGGTGGTCCCGACTCTTCGTGAGTTAGGCTCAAGTAGCTAGCCTTCCGAGGCCCGGTCATGCTTTCCGAAGCCGATCACGGATCATTCCTTCCGAGGATGATCCCGACTTTAAGTAAGTCGGGCTCGGGTAGCCAGGTCATGCTAAGCTAATCACGGATCATTCCTTCCGAGGATGATCTCGGATCACTCCTTCCGAGGATGATCCCGACTTTCCGAAGTCGGGCTCTAGTAGCCATCTTTCTAAGGCAAGCATCTCTCTAAGGTCGCATCACTTTAGGACAGCATTTGGATCGAGAACAATGGAACTAATCAATAAAATAACTCAAGGATCAGGTTATATGGAAGACTATTTATTGAAGTTCAAAGATTTTCTATAAATCATCATCTCAAAGTATCTCGATCGGGTATTAAGGTTTCTATCAAATATTTTCTCTTCGGACATATCTCAGCAGAAGTCAATGAAGAATACAAGTTTGATCAGAGATATATACATCTAATCAATTATAAGTTGGTCGAAGATGATAGCCAGCATTATAAAAGATACTATTTCTGTCAAAGCCAAAAAGAGCAAAAGAAAGGAAGAAAATTTCATTAATATAAAAGATTGACAAGTTCAAAAACCTCATATGCGAGAGGAGGTAAACAAAGAGGGGAAAAGGTAAGTTCATAACCAAAAAGAGTGTATTCTTCAAACTTGTGATTTTGCAGACGGATCAACATCTGCAACATTACCAGATGGATCAACATCGGTAGTCACATTAGCAGCAGTCTCTTTATTATCTTGAACGGGTGAGTTATCATCACCATTGTTATCCGAATCATCGGCGAATGGTCTTGGCCAGAACTGGAAGACTCACTAATATCATTGTCAAAATCATCTTCGATGAGCAATCGAGTTGGGGTATCTCAAGTTCCTAAGGTCAAAAAAGGTTCTGGATGGGAGAAATTTTGGAGATAACAGTTTGAAATCTATATCGGGATGAATCTTGAGGATTTCGAAAAGATTTGATTAGAGTAGTCCTTCACCATATTCTTGCAAAATCCGAGGAATGTTGGATTATCTCCAACTTCCTTCACCGAGGAGGTAACCGAATTTACGACTATCGATTTTCACTTTGTATTCTTTTCTTCTCTACTTCAAATTGTCTTCTCTCTGCTTCTAAATCTTCATGTAGTAAAGTTTTGAATTTTAAAGTTTCATCCAAGAGAACATGAAGACTTTCCTTTTCTTTAGAAACCAAACCAAGGGAAGCCTCAAGATTATCTCTTTCTGCTATCACCTCACTTGAATCTCAATCCCAAACCATCATTTTTATCCTCTAAAGCAGACTTTTCCTATAAAATTGAGCTGAAAGCTTTCACATGGTATTCTTGAGCCAACTCTAAAGTTGTATTCAGCTTTTCAATCTCATTGAACTTTTTCTGAAGTTCATTCTTTTCTTTCTCAATACTTTGTGACCAGACCAAGGCTCTGGTTAGCTTTCCTTTAAAATCCTCTCTTTCATCTGTGGCAATCCTGGCCTGTCAAGGGCATCATTCTTTAACATTTCAAGCTGAAGGAGCTCATCCCTATAATTCAAAATAGCATCTCTCAACATAGAAATCTCTTCCTGCAATTCAACACAATGGTCGAGCAAAGTTCATAGTCGGTGTGCAAACTATCAAGATCATTCATCAAATCAATCTCTCTGAACTCAATATCTGTTAATTTTCTCTCGAAGAGTCCAATTTTCTCCTGAAGATCTTGTACCTCATTGACCAGCCTTGAAATTCCTTTTGATCGGTTCATCATTTTCCTGGGACAAAGTTTTTTCCCTCTCCAACACTTCGGAAAATGCATTGAAGGCAGCCCCAAAACATCGTAGATCAACCAATATATATTAAAAACAATATAAATAATTAGATCAATAGTAAATTAATTCTAAATAGAAGAATGGGAAAAAGGTCTATTTCTTACCCCCACCGGTATGAATAAAGATCGAGTCGGACATTCGAGCGGTTTCCCTCTTGTCACGGGGGATTCGCCTTTTGTGCCCCACTCTCGGCAGCCTCCCAATTGCGGCTGGCCGTATGATTTTCTTTCAAAAACCACTCGGGGTGGAAAGGATTTCCAGAGTTAGCAATGCTCATGGTATCATCAGGCTGGTCGGGGACTGGTTGGAGATCAGCTACCTCAAGAATGTTTTCGGGATTTACATTTACAATGCAACATCATTTGAACCAGTCTGCATGATGATATTTTCTTGGTCTTCATGACCATTCCGAGGATCAATTACCATAAGAGCTTCGGGTGGGGCAGCATTATTCTCTGGTGGAACAACTTCATGAACTTCTTCGGGAGGGAGAATATTCTGATTATTTTCCTCCAAGGGAGGAGCATCTTGATCATTTTCTTCAAAAGGGGGAACATTGGTATCTCGGGGCAACAACATCCAACATAGGGATGGATAAAGGTAAAACAGAAACGGAGGGTTCATTCGCATGGTCCTTGGCAGCAACATCCAAGGGAGAGACAGGCATATAACATTTACATCACACAATTGGTCAGCAATTTCCTCAATAATATCACCTGCAGCATGTATTAATATGTCTTCAGCAATTCTCTTGAGATGATTAGGAGAATAGTCAAAAAAGTCCTTATCTCGATCTTCATCCTCAACCATCTTTCTAGGAAGATAGAAGTATCGTGGGGGTAAATCAACTGGTGTGTGTGACAGTAAGCTTTCTCTATTTTCTTCACCATCGGCCTCGGTGGCAAGCAAGAATTTCTTCATGTGGATTATTTTCTTCGAGTGGGGACTTCAGAGAGGAGCAGTATGGAATTCTTTTCTTTTCCTCTTCTTCTTCTTCGAGCTAGACGAACCCTGGTCGAACTGGACCTGTAGACCTAAGTCTACATCTCGGTGTATTGGAAGTTCGGAGGTCCTCGCCTTGGGACCAGGGTTCTTGCTTGCAATAGTTTTCACAATTTGAACATCGGTGTTTTCTGCGGCGGAATCTTCCGGAGCCTGGATGGTTTTTTCTCAATCAAGGGAAGTTTCCTTTTCAACGGGTTTTCTTTTTGAAGGGTGACGGGCGGTGTGTTTCCTTTTCTTGGAGGGTTTGGTAACCCGGAGTCGATTTCTTTTTCTTCTAAAACAATTCTTCGGAGATCAACAACACTAGGGATCGGACGAGCAACTATTTCGATGATAAAAATATATGATGATGAATAGTGATTACAAAAAAGAGAGAAAGTAATGGGAAAGGAAAGAAAGATATATTGTTGTTACTATCTTTACCGGAAAAAGGCCGACACCGATAAGACCTACATCTGTTTTCAACTTAGTTGCATCTATTGGAGTTCCAGTGGGAATCGGACTCCAAGTTTCTCGGTCATACTCGGTAAGTTCGGGGCGCACTTTCGGAGGGGATAAGGATTCCAAGGATGTAAACACCATCGAGACCGAAAGTTTGGATACGGAATGGCGCAGAAGAAATACTTTTCCCGCCATTGCTTGTGGTCATGGGGAATGGAGGAATCAATGAAAATTTTGGAATCTCTTCCCAATTCATTCAAAATGCAGGTTCTTTTGGCAAAATGAAGGTATCCGCATTCGCGGGATACTTTCGGGGTGTAGTAATTTCTGAAAAGGTCAACAGAGGGGATACGATTCATCCGGAGGATAAAAGCAAAAAAACAAGTAAACTAGTCTCCAACTGTTTGGAGTAAGTTGAGAAGGGCAGACATGATAGTAGTCCAATAAAGATTGAACTATGGGGATCGGAGGGATTCTAAAGCCTGAGTCAAGATTGTCACATCCTCCCAGCTGGTACCCTAACCGGCATACCCGAGAGTGTGATCCACAACCCCGAAGATCAAGCTTCGGAGAATCGGGAGCAAAGAAATGAAGCTCCTCGAATTTCTGTTGGTACTCCAACACGGACAAAGATCCTTGCGAGAGAACCATGAACTCAGCTTCCTTCACATCTTTCATCGCCTCGGGGAAGTAGTTCATGCAGAAAGCTTCCTTAAACAACTCCCAAGTTACCACACCGCATGCAAACCTTCCAAAACAGGCCGAGTAGAGGTCCACCAAGCGTCGGCCTTCTGTTGCAACTTCGCTCAAAGCAAACAAAATCTTCGGGCTTCCGTACATTGCAAATGACAAAAAGCCTTCTCCAACTCACGAAGCCACTTGTTAGGAAACAAGAGGTCCTTGGTAACACCAAGTAAAGCTGGGCACTTGCATCTTCAAAAAACTTTCCATCGACGAGTATGAGGAGTTCCAGCTAAACCTCCCGCATTCGGGACAACAAGTATGAAGATTTCCATTAACACCTGCACGAGTCTCATTATGCATAGTCATGAAACCGGTCATCATTTGGTTGAACTGGGCTGCTTGTTGCTGCATCATATTACCCATAATATTGGCAATATCACGAAAACTTCCAACATTCGGGGCACCGGGTATGTCATGGGTACCCCGATCACCAGTATTAGTACGTTGATCATGACCATCTTTAGGTATCTCACCACGACCATGACCACTAGATTCCCCACGTCCACTTCTCGGAGTATCCATTCTACAAAACCGAGAATGTCGGAATACCAAATTTCGAAGTTTCAACATAAACCACAAGTCCAAATGATTTGAAAACTTAAATCATGCTTAAATACATCCATTTAGTCATCCAACAACAAATCATAGGACAAAAATCACATTTTCCAAAAATCCAACACAAAATGAGTTCATTGGGTCCATTGGTCGATTGATTGGTTGACTCATCAACCAATGAGTCAACCAATGAGTCGACCAATCAAGATAGAATACGAAAATTCGCATTATAAGCCTCATTTTCACATTCCAACTTCATTTTAACTTCTTCCAAAAGTGAGAGAGCTCAAGGGAAAGATTCCAAAGGATCTTCCAAGTGTTCTAGGAGTGATTTAGTGCTTCAACAACAACACCACACCTACATTCATCACACACAAGGTAAAACTCTCATTTACTCTTTCACTTTCATCTTCTCTTGCTTGCATTTCAATCAAATCCATGTTTTGCTTGTATCCATTGTTAGAAATCATGTTTAGGAATACTTAGAAACATATTCCCTAGGTCTTAAACACTATTCCATGCATAAACAACAAGTTCTAACACCTTCTTGCACTTCTTGCAAAGTTTTCGTACCAAATTCGTTAACTTTAGAAAAATTTCGTTTTCTCACAAATCGCTTGGAGTTTTCGCATGAAATCAAATGCTACATGCTCAAAATGATAATGTGAATATGTCCATATAGTTTGATTTAACCAATTTTAAACTTTTCAAAAATCCAATTTTGATCTAGAATGCAAAAATCCCCAAATTCTTCTTGCTGAATTTTCCACTTTAGACTGCGATTTCGATCGATTTTCTTCAAATAAACTTTATAGACATGAAATTCCAAGTATTGTGTACATGCTAGTATCTTCAAATTAGATTTTCCCCAAATTTGAAATTTTCCGAAAAATTACAAAAATACCCTTTTGACTAAAATTTTGAAATAGCACTAACAACAATGTCTTTTGCTTCTTCTCTGAGACATTCATCATGCCGAGGGGTGTACGAGGACGAGGTCGAGGTCGAGGTCGAGGTCGTATGGGAGGAGGCGGAGAGGTCGGGTTCCTTCGAGCCTAGACAAGAGGTTCGGAGACCAGACAGATTCGACACTCCCCGAGGCCGAGTTCTTATACGAGGCCTACTTGGGCCATCGTAACATCGAGCCGGGACGTCTACTACACCTTCGACAGCTCGAGTCTTTAGGATTCAGCAGAGGTTCGACACTTTGCAGTGGACACATCTCTTCACGGAGGATCTGCCGATATACCCCAGAGCTAGTGAGGTTGTTCTTCAGCAACCTAACCTATACCGAGGAGGCTAGAGGTCCGGGACATCCACTTCGGCTTGTCCTCGGGAGCGGGGTCCTTCGGACTCGGATCCGCTTCTCTACGAGATCACCGGCTGAGATCTTGCGGGTCCCTCACTATCCAAATCAATGCATATGGATACCTGCGAAGGGGGACATAGACAGCTACTTGATGCCATATGAGTTGCGGGAGATATGCTCTACATTGTGGGATAGTCGCCGATGCTTCACTCCGTGGAACAGCGGGCGGATGATAGATTCAGCACGGATCATCGGTCGCATCGTCGGCGAACCGCCGGGCGGCCCCATCGGGTCACGGTGATGGAAGCCTTAGTCATCTACCGCATCTACATGGGCTTCGAGATTGACCTTTCCTACATCATACGGCGAGGTCATGCTTTGGATATGGTTCTGCGGCCTAGCATGCGGAACCTTTGTTATGGGAGGCTACCGACCTTAATCTTCGGGCATTTCGGGGTGAGTTTTGAGGATACACCAGTGGACATTGGTTCACGAGGATACATTATCGGGACTCGGACCATTCGTCGATGAGGCTACAACGGACTATGAGATCTCCTGGTCCCGGAGGGTGAGGATGATGATGAGATAGAGGATGAGGAGCAGGAGTCGGAGGGTGGAGAGGAGGATATCGGTCCCGATAGTGATGATCGGGCCGGAGATGATACGAGAGATGCACAAGGCTATGCCGGAGCATCACGAGTTTCCTTCATCGCACTTTGAGACAGGTGGTCCTTCTCATGCAGTTCCAGAGACTACGGATCTCGGTGCTTGCAGATGAGATCGATGACTTCCATGCTAGAGAGGATGGAGGTCGGGCGGGAGCAGATGTATGAGAGGATGGAGTCACGACGGGATAGGATAGAGCATCAGGTGACTCAGCTATCAGAGGACTTCGAGCTTACGAGAGATCGGAGGAGATCACCTAGATAGATTGTACTTAGGATTTTCCTTTTATGCTTTTCGGATGTAATCGTTATAAAACTCTTAATATTGATGAAGTTCACTTTTTTTGTTTCACTTTATTATTGTGTATTATGCACTTTTCTTGTATTGCATTAAGTGACAATTGTTTAAATATAATTATTATGCATTATGCATAAGTATTCGATTATGCTTCATTATACAGTTTCTAGTCCAAATGTTCTATTATTCACATCTAAGAGTAGATGAGTCACTTCGGGATCTATGACTCGAGAATGTTCTCATTATTGTTTTTTGTGGTTAGGATTTCCTTGAACTTTGGGCTCGATACCATTCTGTCACATCCTCCCAGCCCGGTACCCTAACCGGCATACCCGAGAGTGTGATCCACAGCCCTGAAGATCAAGTATCGAGGAAATCATCCTCCCACATATACAATAACATAATCATAAATAGGAAATAATCAAGTTTTAATATTATAAACAAGGTTCAAAACAAGTAATGAATAAATAATATAATCGAGTGCGGAAAATGATATCGGATATCTCGTAGATATCAAAAGAAGTAAAGTGAGGCGGAAACTCACTCCACAAAATACAACGGAACGCAGTATGTAAGTCTAAAAGAAATAAAAACTAAATCAAAGGAACTAATAAAGATAACTAAACATCGAGTTTTCTATTCTATAGATGACGTCTTCAAAATAGTGGACTTCATCAATCCATTTGAGATGTTCCACATATACGTTGTCTTTAATCGTAGTACGCAGCTTGATCAATTGAGGGATCATCGAGTAATCTTGATTGTTGCCAACACCTTGCGTGAAGTACGCTTCATCGGCTTGCGCTTCATCGTCTTTGTTCGCCATAGTAATCAATACCTGTAGAATAGTCTAACAAAATAATGTACAAAAGGAATGAATTTCGAAGAAACTCAATAAGGTAGTTAATCCATAACAACATAAATAACATGAAAGCAAACCATAACAAGATGCAATGCAATATGAAACAAGTAATGTATGTATGCATCTAAACTCTATGTATGCTAGTCTCTATGGCAGACATGCTTTAAGTCATAGCACCGTACTTCCTTGGGTAGGTCACGCATACGGCTCCTATTGGTAGTGGGTCCGGCATCCCTCAAGACAGGCCATGGCAGGGGGTTAAGTCAACACTCTCTCTCACAACCATTTGGTATAAGTACCGGCGTATGTCGGGGTAAAGCCTAGCCCAATGCAAGTCATCTACTCGATTACATCAACTCAAGTCCAGATACTTCCATTCCTCGCCCCGGGCGATCCTTTCCGGTATCCTTTCCACTAGAGTCCTAATAGTCCCGGACTACGGACTCATCAACCCTATTGGTTATCCACATATGGTAAACGGAAGCTCTCATGTCCTCTCACGGATATAACTCACCGGTCTTAAGCACCCATGAGCCCAAGTCTACCATATGCAACCCTCCAATACATGGCCCCCACAATGTGATTCCCGTCCTCTCACGGATGTAACTCACCGGTCTTAAGCGCCCGTGAATCCCCATTGCTGCCACGGGTCGTTCGGTCTCAATACCCTTCCAAATCGGGTCCGATATAACAGGGGTACAACCTAACCAAACACTGCTAGACAGCCCTAGGTATGACAACCAATGATTCGGGAAAGTGTCGATGGGCAACCCCGGAAACATCCCATACTATTTCCAATAATGTCCAAGGACAAAAGTGTCAAAAGGACACCTCCCAATCTCAAACCAAACTTAATCAAACACAATCTTAGATCAGTCATGACATATACAATCAACAACTCATTATATAAAAGAGAATGTAAATTCATGATCAAATCATTAAACAATATAGTAATAAGCAATCTCACATAAGTCTAAGTAATAAAAGAAACATGATAAAGAGCTACTGTTCTCACGGTAGTACATCAGAATATAAAGTGTATAAACAGTAAACAACTCATAGTTTCGTAAAGTAGAAACCAGAGAGTATGCAATCTATGTAGTTAAGGAGATAACTGTCCTTACCTTTTAACTCGCAAAGGAACTTAGAGAATCAAGTAAGACCTTGACTAAACCTGAGAAAAGAGTCTTAAACAAGTGTATACTAAGAGTTAGGAAAGATACATAGAAGGAAAGATCACAATTCAATCAAAACAGACCAAGAATGGGGTTGTTGTACCCATTAGTCGATCGATTGGTCTATCGCCCGATCGACCAATGAGTCGACCAACAGAGACGATAGCCTTCAAAAATCAGAATTTTTAGAATATGAATCCGAATTTGGTGGTTCAAAAGGGTACAAAATAAGGGGGAAACTTTAATGGAAACATCTAAGTCTATAGAGGACAACAAACCATTAATCAAATCAAGTTTCAGGTTACAACTCAGGGAACGAGAAAGTTAACCTAATTAGGTTAAACATAGATCATGAAGGGAAAAATATAGTATGATCAAGGGTAAAGATTAATAGGTTACAATTCTAGTAAAGAAAACAAAGTGAGAGTCTTCTAATATGATCAAAATAGGGGTTCTTGATTTTACCCAAGAAATTAGGGTTTCACCTTTTTTGGCTCCCATGAAAAGGTTGAGAGTTCCGGATGAAGGGAGGTAAATTGTTAGTCAAAAATAACAAGAAGAATCATTCAATGATAAAGTTTAGGTTCACATAAGTTTTACCCTAGAGGTTTCCCTCTCATGGGGGATTACCAAAGGTTCTCCGAGATGACCACACAAGGTTAGGGTTTCAAGGGTTAGGGTTTCAGGATTCAATGGAAAGGGTTGAGATCATGATGATGATCATAGATCTCAAGGAACATGATGAGATCATGGAATAGATGGTTGCAAAAATGCAGCATCATCTTTCGATCTCAATCAAGAACAGATCCAAGAAAAGAAAATCGGAGATAGAGAGGAAAGAGATCATACACATACCTTTGATGCGGGAGGATGAAGATTGCTTGAGTTCTTGAGAGATATCAACCAAGGATGCAAGAGAATCGATTAGAATAGGGTTCTAACTCGTTCCAGAGGCTTAGGAGGTAGATGAGGCGGAGTATTCCGAGACTAAACTTAAATAGAGTAGCCACGACCTAAATTTCAAAAACAGAATCAATTGGTTGATTGATTGGTCGATCTGGTCCAGTCGACCAATGAGTCGACCAATCAAAACAACAACTTCAAAACAGGGAATTGAAGGCTCGGATCAAATCCAAACATCAAGGGGTTTTGCACACACCTAAAGTGACATACCTAGTAGGTAGAAATGCCTTCGAACCAATACAAAGAGCACTCCAAGTCCATCAACTAATCAAATCTTCATCAGGGTGCGGTTTCCATAGAAGGGACACCGACATCCACACTCAAGGATTCCACTCCAGCCATCAAGTCTTCTCTTGAAATGGCCCAAAGCTGACTTCTTGCCTTACTTGGTTCTTGGACCTGCAAACAATAGGGTTTCCGGGTCGGGGTTAGGGCTGGGTTTCACAAAGATGATCAAGGTAGATGGTGATAACTCCTGGATCAACCGAGTAGGGATGGTCGGAAGATTCAGGAACCCATATTCGGCATCGAAGGGAAATGGTAACTTTCCAAATAAGAGTCTAGATGGGACTTCTTTATTTTGGTGGGATACCACTCGGGACCAGCATACTTTTGGTCCATCTTCTCTCTGGACATATTTACAGGAGTGTAAATAATGATGGCTTCATCGTGAGCATATGGAATAGGTTTCCAGTCTAAAGGATTATCTTTGAGAGGAGGAAGCACCAGATACGTCTTTCATTCGCTCGTCGTTTGGAGGTATATTAGATTGAGCAAAGGTACTGGGTATTGAAGGGTTGGAAGCAGGATCCATGGCGGAGACAGGAAAGGAAGAAGAAGAAAACACGAAAGATAAAATCTGAAAATGGCGGATAGGTATGTTTGATATTCTCGAAGGAGGAAAGCGAGTATGGAAGGGAGGAGGTGACAGTTGATGAGATATATATATAAAGAATGAAGGAAGATTTCTTGAAAAGAGGGGGAAATGCACGATGGTCCAAAATCAATGGTCATTACCTTTCGTAACCGACGCGTGGGATCAATCGGTGAACGTATGAAAATTGCGAGTTGAAAAGAATGAGGATGATGTGTGAAAAGGTAAGGGAACAATATGATGGTAATACATGGGGAAAAGACGAAATTTATGATCAAGCGGCGGTAACGTTAAGGAAGATGGAAAGTTATATTTGAAAATTCATAAAAAGCCTTGACAGAAAGTGATTTCAACCGGCTTTAAGATAATTTGGGGGCTGAGTACAGTAATATAATGATTACGCAAGGCAATTCAAATATTATATTCAACCATTGCAGAGGACATAATTTCACAAGAGACATGGTCATAAATCGACTTTCAAGTTAATGATGATATGGTGACTTGGCATCAAAGTTGTGAAGAAATCAAGGGTTATCTAGGGAAAAGGCATAATGGTGGAGCAGGGGGGAATACTTGTATGATTTTGACGGAAGGATTAAACCTACTTGATCGAGTCTCATATAAGTTCAACCTGATTAGTAGGCTTGGGGGCTTATGTTGTGAATAAAATATCCATTGCCGGTTTATACCGGTCAAACCGATCTTAGTCGGGTTCGATTGAGAGATAAAGGAAGGATGATCAGCGACGTCCAAAGAGGAGCGATGATCCGATGGCTATGATTGAAAAAGTGTTATAAGCGGGAAAGCTAGTATAAAAGTGAGGGAAGATTCGTAAGAAGGTAAGTCTCTAGAATCAACCAAACTCTAAACTCACTCCAATTGAACTCCATTACAAGCACTTTAGAAGCTCCAGAGAGCTTTGAAGCAAAAACCGAACCATACTGACTAGATCGTTGGAGACGAGACGCCGATCAAGACGATCGGCTCCATTTCTTATTGGTATTCTGTTTCTTTCAGGAGTGAGAGGTTGATCGATCGAAGAGCAAACCAGATCGAAGAGAAAACCAGATCGAATCAGATCCGAGGAGTTCGATGCGGAAAACTACGGTTCAAGGTGATTGGCAGAAATAGCACCAACAATATCTTCGAGGTCACTGCAGATGAGCAGCATCCCCTCACCGATTGGTTGTTGGACGGGGGTGAGCCGGTGTTAGACCAGCCTGAAGATAGGCCAGACCCAGTCATTGCTCAAGCTGTGGGAGTTGATGTAGATGAGTACATGACATCTCGATAGGGGCAAGTACATGTACAGATGAGGATTGGATGGTGGAGCTTGGGATGCACGAGGATGATCCGAGATGACACCCTTGTTCCCCGGTCCCAGTCAGACTTAGAGGGATGATGATGATGATGACGATGGTCTTGGTGGTGGTGGTGGAGTACATGAGCGATTACATGTTCCATTATCGGAGACACAAGCATCCCTCCCGGAGAGACTTGTGGAAATCTAGCCCAAACCTAACCTATACATCCTATCTATTTTGGGTGAAGAAGGGCTTGTTTAATGTTTGACCTTGAAGTTGGACCTTAAGTACCGTGTTGTTATCCTTGGAAGGTCCTAGGAAGTCAAGTCAGACCTCTCCCTTAGTGTAGATCCAAAGACCCAAAATGAAGGAAGAAGTCTTTGTGGGCCATCTTAGTAGAAGACATGGTGTTTAACCCTGAAACCCATGGATATTATGGTGCTTCCTCTCTGAAACCTTACCCGATTTGGAGTTGGACTACTCATTTGTGAAGAAGAACTTGGTTGATGGGCCTAAAGCCTAGTTGGACCTGGTTTGAAGACATCCCTCCATGCTAGGTAAGTAATTATATGTGTTGTGAGAAGCCCATCCAAAAATTTTGATGTTTAGAGCTTGAAATCCCTATTTTTGGGCAAGTTGCCCAAGCAAGGGCGTTTGATAAACCTCTATTTTTTTTAGGGATTTGAAGCTCTACGTATGGGAATTTCGTGGTGATCAACCCCATTATGTTCCTAAGCCTCTGGAGAATGTGGGAAGGACCTTAGAACCTCCTCTTCGACAACCAATCGACCAATAGGGGCAGTTTGGTGAAATCCTTGTATTTTTTGGACTCTTTATGCTACTTAAAGGGGAGAACTCCGTGTTTTTCACTCACAATCAGTTCTAAGCCTCTGGAGAATGTGAGAAGAACCCTAAAACCTCTCCTCCAAAGCCTAGGATGATCCTCAAGCATCCGTTCAAGTTTCTTCATTAGTTCTTCTTCTAAAAGGTTGGTAATCGATTCGTTTCTTCTTTGATTTATTCTTTCTTCTATACTTCTGATCTTCCGACTATGAGAAAGGTATTACACTACTGTAATGGCCTCTTCTATAATTCTTTTAGCCTTAGAGTGAATTCCCCAATTCACTCTAAGTTCTTGAAACCATATGGTGATGTTCTTGGTTCTTGATTTTACTTGAATTCTTGATTGCTCCCTTTTATTGTTTTTCCTACAAAGTTTATGGTTGTGGGGAAGGTCTCATACCATTACCATGACCTTCCCTTATGTCCTCATAATTGAGGAGTTGATCCCTAATGTTCCTTGGAATATTGGAAACCCTTATTAGAGAGATTTTTGGGGGAAAACCCTTGGGTAACCCTCATGAGAGAATATCCAAATTGGGTAACCCTCATGAGAGTGTATCCAATTGGGAACCCTATTATTTCTAATCCTCCCCAATTACATTCTTGATTTTGAATTACTAAGCATATGTTTCCCTTACCCTTTGTGAACCTACCTTGGCTTATTTTGAGAACCAATCTAGGGGAACCTTCATGAAAGGATATTCATTTGAAAACCCTAATCCTTTATTAATTATTGGGTCATCCCCAAAGCTTTACTTCATATGGTTCGTACTCTGTATTCCCTAGGGTGAATCTTTATTCTCCCTGGCCTTTCCATGAGAGCTATGGTTAAGTATATGTTAAGACTGTCACATCCACCCAGCCGGTACCCTACCGGCATACCCGAGTGTGTCATCCACAGCCCCGAAGATCAAGTATCGAGGAAATCATCCTCCCACATAAGCAATAACATAATCAAGAACATAAATAATCAATGTGCAAAGTATAAATGAGAAATCCAAATAAGGAAGGAAATAAATCATATATCATCGTGAGTACGAAAGGTAACAATAAAGTCAAAATCATAAAGTAAAGTGAGGCGGAAACTCACTCTACCAATCACCAGTGGAATAGTAGTTCGAAAGAAAAGGAAAAGAGATTAAAACTAATCCCAATAAGAAGTGCAATGAGTAACTAAATCGTTTTCAATCTTATAGAGAACATCTCTATAAGTGTAAATCTCAAAAATAGCACAAGAATGCTTCCATTCTATCGACGGACTAAGCATTGTACGCAGCATGACCACTCGCGGAATCTTCAAGGTAATCGTTGTAACCGCAATCAACTTCTTGGAAATATGTCTCCTCTCCTACGCTTCTTCATACGTGCAGTCATAATATTTTGAGCCCTGTAGAGAAATCTAACAAGACATAGTACAAAAGGAGTGGGTTTTAAAAGAAACCCAGTAAGGCGATTAAATCCATAATAACATAAATGGCGGGATTTCAAAGCAAAATATGAATGCAACATGGTATGAGATAAACAATAAATGTATGAATCTAACTTTATGTATGTTGGTCTCTATTGGCAGACATGCTTTAAGTCATAGCACCGTACTTCTTTAGGAGGGTCTCATCTCACAACGCCGGTTGGTAGTGGGTCCTTAATCCCTCGGGACAATCCATGGCTGGGGGTATAGGTCACCGCTCTCTCACATCACCATTGGTCTAAGTACTTGGCGCATGTCCGGGTTAAAGCCTAGCCAAATGTGAGTCTTCTACTTAGTCACATCAACTCAGATCCGAGAAACGTCCATTCCTCGCCCCCCGGCGATCCTTTTCGGTATCCTTCACACTAGAGTCTTCATAGTCCCCGACTACGGACTCATCAACCCTATTGGTTATCCACATATGGTAAACGGGAAGCTCTCACGTCCCCTCATGGGTTGGTTACTAGTCTTGAGCACCCATGAGCCCAAGTCTATCCATATGCAACCCTACCAATGAATGGCCCCCACAATGTGATTCCTATCCTCTCACGGGTTGGTTACCGCTCTTGAGCGCCCATGAATCCCCATTGCTACAACGGGTTGTTCGGTCTCAATACCCCTCCGACTAGGGTCTGATCTAACGTGGACATCCTAGCCAAACACCGCTAGACAGTCCTAAGTATGACAACTGTTTGTGAAATTTAAAAGTAACCACAAGCGCACGGTATCGTGTAGCTAACGGGTCGATCTCGGGGAGATATGCCACTTAGAATTGAACTTCTTAATAATAATGCGAGAGTGGAATGATTCAATTTTTGTTAACTAATTAACTAAACTAAATGATCCTAATCTATATGTCTAATGCAATCGAATTGAAACGAAAAATAAATTAAACACAATCAATGCATAAATAAAAGGAGAGGAAAGAAAACAACAATGCGAACAATAACAAAGCAATAAACAAATAAATAAACAAAGCAATAAAAGGAAATGGAAATAGCTAAAATGCAGATGCAACACCACCCGTCACCGAAGCGAGAGGCACGATTGTAGGCTTGCTCCGGTTATGTGGTCCGAGATAATGAATGAATAGGCAGAAAGTAAATAACAAAGCAATAAACAAAGCAATAAAAAGAAAAGGAAATAGCTAAAATGCAGATGCAACACCACCCGTCACCGGAAGCAAAGGAGGCACGACCGTAGGCTTGCTCCGGTTATGTGGTTCGAGATGATGAATGAATAGGCAGAAAGTAAATAACATAAAGTAAATAAGAGAAAGTAAATAACAAAGCAATAAACAAAGCAATAAAAGGAAAAGGAAGCCTTAACCAAAGAGAGGCACGATTGTAGGCATCTCGATCAAGGATCCAGGGGAAGGGAGAACAATAAATAATGCTGAAAGTAAATCCTAAATTAAGAATATGGAGGGGTAGATAGAAGCGGGAATGGAGGGAGGAGAGAAGATTAATAAAGAAGGTTACTTACTTGCGAATTGAACAAACGATTCGAATCTCAACCAACCCTAACAACCAGATCTAGATCTAGAATGATCTAAATCTGCAATTGCTAGATCCAAAGAAAAACGAATCTAAAAAATATTGAAACTTGAACTTGAAGCTTGAACTTGAATTGCATTACATAAAAAGATTAAACCTAAACATTGAATCTAGAAATTTAAATCTCACTAATGCAAGCAAAGAAAACTAGAGAAAACCTTAGTAAACTAAAGAGAGAAGAAAGAATGCTTCTACTAAGCTCTAGAACACCTTCTCCTTTGATGGAATATGATCTCTTTTTATAGAGTTTACATGAGATATGAAGCACGGCTGAATTTGAATAAAACTCGTGGTTTCCATCTCGACTCAGCCAATTAGGGTTTTGATGTAGTAATCGCGCCAACTTAGAGAGATCAGATGCATAATTCCACCGTTGGATTTGAGGTTTAAGTAGTCGTGAAGCTCTCCTCCAAAAATCAGCACGATCGGACATCGGATGACCGTTCGATGAAGGGTTTGATCGAAACTGGACAGAGGCATTCAAAAACGGGATTTTTCCTCTTTTTCTTTCGAATATAATTCTTTTTCCTCTTTTTCTTTCTTTAATTAAATCCAAGATAGGAAATAAGATATTGAGGTATGCAAGGACTCTTTTCCATTTGGACTCTCTCAATAATATCTCTGTAGATTTGATTTAAAATCTCAGCCGTAGATCGGATTTGCCTTCTTTATCTCTTCAATATTTCGGAGTTGGCCCATAATCACACATCTCTAGCCCATCATGCTCCAGATCAGGCCCATTTTCGCATTTGAGAATTTGAATGAACTTCTTGACGTGTAAAATAGCATGATTCAAGCCCAAAACTCCAAATATTTGCTTAAATCTTGAAAAGTCCTAAAATCTGCAAAAACAACATAAAACCCAAGGTAACTCCACTCTAAGTGTATAAAATGCATGCTTTATGCCCTAAGATTTCACACATAAATGTGCTCATCAGATTCCCCCACACTTAGACTAAGCTTGTCCTCAAGCAAAAATTAAAGAAAATTCAAATGCAAGTAAGAAACTAGTGCAACAAAATAAATCCTAACTCACTTTCGTAGGAATCACGGTTACACTTAGCATGTGCAACAGGCCTTTAAACCACTAGGTTACCCCTAGAGGACGAGTTTTGTCTCGTGGATGTTTGCAGTGAATGTACATCCAAAATTCCAATTTTAGCTCAAAATAAAACATTGCAAATTCCAACTTTAACAATTGGTAAGTACTCATACAAGATCAATAACTATGACAATTTTTCTCACCATTGATTTAAGATCCCCCACACTTGAACTTTATTACCCCATATTGATTCTTGAGACTTAGCATATATCTCAATCAAGGACTCACCTTATATCTTTCAAGTACACCTCTCCTTTAAGCAAAACCACTCATAAAGTAAGGGGACCAAGGACTAAGGTTTTGAAGTATTTTTGACCAAACAATTTTACCAAGGCATTGATGACACTTGTATTTATTTCTCTTTTTTTCTTTTGAGTAGTGAACTCTACATTACTCCACTACGGTTGGCTTGAATAACATGGTGGAGCAGACACCAGAAACCCAAGTTACTTTGTAGCTTTGCTTTGCATATGCCCACATAGACAAGTGATGCGAGAGTTCTTTTCAATAATCTCCTTCCTAAGAGTTTCGATCAAGTCACCTCGATTCCCGAGTCGGAGTGCCCCTGTCTAGTTCCAAGGAATTCAACTTTTACTTTCTACTCTTTTTTCTCTTTTTTTTTTTTCTTCTTCTTCTTTTGTCATGCCATACACAAAATTGATCTCAACTTCTAGACAAAGAAACAATGACCCACAAAACTCATAGATGGTTCAACACCTTAAGTTAAGGGCCTTTTATTTTTCTAAGGAAAGTCTCATCTCAACATATATACAAGTTACCTTCCTCTCAATAGGGTTTTTATGTGTTCATGATGGGTACCAAAATCACTCTCATTTCACACATCATAGCAATTGAAAGAATATGTATAATAACCAAAAGTCAAAGTTAAAATCTACAACGCAGCTATACCCCTCCCCCCCCCCCCCCCCACACTTAAGTAATGCAATGTCCTCAATGCATGTATGCTAAACAAAGAAGACAAATGAGGGGTATACCTTTCAGTCAAGATGTGCTTATCATGGGAAGCTTTAGTCTTATCTTCAATATCAATGTATGATGGGGAAGGCACTCCAAATAAGAAAAACCATGAATCGAAAAATCATCTCTAAAGATCTCAAGAAAAACATTTACAATGTTAAAGAAAATTCTCATCATACGTTGAGGTTCTCTAGAAGGTTTTGCATATTTCATAAGATGAATGTGATGTTTTTCAATGGAAGAGCTTAGACCTTTGATATGAGTGACAAGCCAACCCAATGCTTCTCTATTATCATTCAACAAGTGTGATCAACTCTTCCGCTTTGTCGAAGTTAAATCGGAGACAACAAGGACAGGAAGAGTATTATCTTGTTCCAATAAAGCATATTTCAAATTAGAAGGCAACTCTTTCAATTCTAGCTTGGGGGTTCAATTATTGAGGGCTTGGGAATGGAGATGGAGATAGATAGAGGTTTAATAGGCTCCAAAGGTGTGTGAAAATTTAAGACTTCGGAAAAGAAAGTTTCACTATCATCATCCAACATATCCATACATTCTTGAAATTCAGAATCAAAATCAATCTCAAAGTTGGTAATCACATCAATAGGAAAATCAAAAGATTCCTCAAGCATATTGATCTCTTCTTCTATTTGTGGTTGTTTCCCTATTTTGAACATATTAAACTCTACAGTTTGATTTCCAAAAGATAATCGTAAGAGGCCATTTCGACAATTGATTAATGCATTACTGGTAGCCAAAAATGGTCTTCCTAAAATTATTGGGATTTCATCCTTGATTGAAAAAGGTTTAGTATCTAGCACAATGAAATCAACTGGAAAAATAAATTCTCCCACTTTCAGTAAAACATCTTCAACCATCCCTTTAGGAATCTTAACCGACCTATCTCGCCAACCGAAGAGTAGTTCTAGTTGCTTTCAATTCTCCCAGTCCTAGTTGCTTATAAACATGGTAAGGCAAAAGATTCACACTTGCACCAAGATCAAGTAAAGCATGTTCAATGTGTGTATTGCCTATGACACAAGCTATGGTGGGGCTCCCCGGATCCTTATACTTGGCTGCTATAGGTTGAGTAATTATGGAACTAATGTTACCCGCAAAGAATGCCTTTTTGGGAATGCTAGTGATTCTTTTATGAGTGCATAAATCTTTCAACACTTTTGCATAGGCGGAGATCTGGGATATGGCATCCAAAAGAGGGATATTCACTTCTATCTTTTTGAAGACATCAAAAATTTTCTCCATAGTTGCAGTCTTCTTCTTATTAACTAGACGACTAGGATAAGGGGCACACCCCCGGGACCCGGCATCCCGAGAGGGATCCACAGCCCTAAAGATCAAGTTTAGGAACGATCATATTCATTTCGCACAATAACATAATCAAAAGCAAGAACAAACTAATGTTCAAGTAATTTATAGTAAAAGTCAGAAAGGATCTCGGAAGGACACATAGAAACGAGGCGGAATAACAAGATACCAAATCAAAGACAATTGTAGAGTATAGGGAAATATACCCACAAACACATGCGGAAGGTAGACGAAATCAAATAAAGCCTAAGCAATACAAGTAAGTAAAGATAAGTCTAGAAGAATGAGAGAAAACTATCCACACACGGCCTTCTCTCCTCGCTCATCTTCTTCACCGCGCTCCTCAACGAGCGCAAAGATATCCAAACGTAGAGAAGTCAACAACAAATTGTCAAAAGGGAATGAGTTTGAAAGAAACTCGGAAGGCAAGTTAATCCATAACAACATAAATAACATGGAAGCAAACCATAACAAGAGCAATGCAAATGAAACAAGTAATGTATGTAGCGCTAACCAGTATGCTGGTCTCTATGGCGACATGCTTTAAGTCATAACACCGACTTCTTTGGGTAGGCTGCCACATCCTCAACCATTTAAGATATCTTGGATTCCCTCCAACCATTTAAGATATCTCGGGCGACCGATTGGTAATGGGCCGCATCCTCCGGACAATTTCCATGGTAAGGGGTTAAGTCAATACACCTCCACAACCGGGCAAAGACCGGCGCAGCGGGGAAAAGGCAGCCCAATGCAAGTCATCTGAGTATACAACCGGGGATACGCCACCGGACGATCCTTCCGGTATCCTCGCACAGAGTCGCGATCCTATGGCACCGACCAACCGGACACGGACTCATCGACCCTATTGGTTATCCACATATGGTAAACGGGAAGCCCATGTCCCTCACGGATATAACCACCGGCTCGAGCGCCCAGAGCCCAAGTCTAGCCAATGCAACCCTCCAATAAATGGCCCCCACAATGTGATTCCCGTCCTCTCACGGGTTGGTTACCGGTCTTGAGCGCCCGTGAATCCCCATTGCTACCACGGGCGTTCGGCTCAATACCCTTCCGAATCGGGTCTGATATAACAGGGGTATATCCTAGCCAAACACCGCTAGACATCCCTAGGTATGACAACCACCGATTCGGGAAAGTGTCGATGGGCAACCCCGGAAACATCCCATACTATTTCCGATAAGTCCAAGGACGAAGTGTCAAAGGACACTTCCCAATCCCAAACCAAACTTAAGCAAACACATTCTCGGATCAGTCATGACATACACAACCGTAGTTCATCATATAAAAGAGAATGTAAAAGCAACATCAGTTAGCGTAATAAGTAATTCATATAACATAAACAATGAAAAGATGATATAAATAAGTGCTACGTTCCCACGAGGAGATCGAATTAAAATACAATAACAGTAGGTAATCTCATAGTTTCATAAAGTAGAAACCAGAGAACAAGCAATCTATGTAGTTAAGGAATCAACGCCTACCGATTATCGCGAAGATAATCCAAAGATCAAAGAGAGAGACACCAAACATGGCAAATAAACCCCTAACAACCATAGATATAACATTAGGAAAGATACCTAAAAGATTAGAGAGAAAACGAATCAAATCGAGCGAAATTGAAGCACGACTCATTGGTCGATTGCCTTGGTCTACGACCGCGACCAACACGACCAATCGAGTCGATACGGAATAGTGAAAACGTTTGGCCATAACTTCTTCGCTTGAAGTCGGATTGATCCGAAATTCGAAGGGGAACTTCTTAGGATGTATTAGAATCATAAGGGAAGATAAAATCATCAAGTCATGGTAAAAAGATGGGTTCTTGATTTAACCCAAGAAATTAGGGTTTCAACCTTTATGGCTCTCATGAAAAGGTTATGATCACGGGAAGAAAGGGAATGGTTGAAATCAAGAACATAATAAGAAAATCTTGTTTAGGTTAACAGAAACATTATGGGAAGATAATCATGGTCAAAAGATGGGTTCTTGATCTAAGCTAAGAAATTAGGGTTTCACCCTTATGGTTCCCATAAAAAGGTTAAGATCACGGGAGGGAAGGAATTGATGATTGGCCAATTACAACAAGAAGAATTAAAGAATATTGAATTTAGATCAACCTCCACATTACCCATGAGGTTTCCCTCACATGGGAGGTTACCAAAAGGTTCTCGATAATCACCCAGGTTAGGGTTTCAAAGGATTAGGGTTAGGGTTTTCAAAGATTCCCGGTGGGGTTGAGATCATGATGATGATCATAGATCTCAAGGAACAAGATGAAATCATGGAGTGGATGGTTGCAAGAGTGCATCATCTTCTTCCTGATCTCAGCCAAGAACAGATTAAAGAAAGAAAATCAGAGATGGAGAAGAAAGAAAAGAGAGTAGACATACCTTTGATGCGGGAGGAAGAAGATTACTTCAAGTCTTGTGAGAGATCACCAAGGAATGCAAGGGAATTGATTAGATTAGGGTTATAACTCATTCCAGAGGCTTAGGAGGCATAGGAGGCGAAGTAATCCCGAGATTTGACTTAAATAGAGGAGACAGGACCAAATTGGTAAATTCGGACACCATTGGTCGATTGGATTGGTCTTGGTCCGGTCGACCAATGAGTCGACCAATCAGGACAGCAAGGTTCAAACAGGGATTCGGAGGGCTATACAAGGTCAAATTGAGTGAAGTTTTCTTCTACGAGTCAATCAAGAAGTCTAGTTTCCATAAATACCTTTGGATCAAGAATTGGAGTTCATTAGGTTCACCAACTAGGCTCATCTTCTTCGATGTGCAAGCAGGATTTGACAGACATAGTTCAGCAACTTCGGACAGGGATTTGGAAGGTTGTATGGTGTCAAATTGAGTGGGGTTTTCTCCTGGAAGTCCATTAAGAAGTCTAGTTTCGGGAAATATAATCGGATTGAGCACAGGAGTTCATTAGGTATTTCAAATAATTCACCCCTCTTTGGTGCGCAGATTCGAACAAAACCGATGGCTCTCATGGAAAGGCTAGGGGTAATCAAGATTCACCCTAGGGCTAAAAGAATTAGAGAAGAGGTTATTACAGCAGTGTAATAACCTTCTCATAATCAGAATATCAGAAGTAGAGAAGAAAGAATGAATTAAAGAAGAAACGAATTGAATAATAACCTTTTAGAAGAGAAACCGATGAAGAAATCGAACGGATGCTTGAGGGTCTTCCTTGGCTTCGAAGGAGAGGATCTAGGGCTCTTCCCACGTTCTCCAAAAGTTTAGAACAGATTGTGATTGGAAAACATGGAGTTCCCCCTTTTAAATAGCACACGAGTCCAAGATTTACTAGGATTTCACCAAACCGACCACACCGATTGATTGGTTGCCAAAGAGGAAGATCTAAGGTCCCCACGTTCCATAGAGAGTTAGAAACCAGTGGGAATGTTTACCACGAAATTAAAAGAAATAAAGCAAAAACCAAAAACAGAAAAACCAAAATGCCACGCCAGACAAACTTGTCAAAAATAGGGATTTAATGGGCCTAACTCAATATTTTGGATGGGCTCCAACGCATCATACTACTTACCTAGTATGGAGGGATGTCTTCAAACCAGGTCCAACTAAGCAGGTCCATCAACCAAGTTCTCTTCACTAGTGAGTAGTTCAATACCAAATCAAAAGGTTCATAAGGAAACACCACACAAATCCAGGGTTGGGTCAAACACCACATCTCTACGAGATGGCCCACAAAGACATCACCTCATGGGACATTGGATCAACCCAAGAAAAAGGTC
The DNA here is from genome assembly GCF_041222555.1 of Hakea prostrata. Taxonomy (NCBI): domain Eukaryota; kingdom Viridiplantae; phylum Streptophyta; class Magnoliopsida; order Proteales; family Proteaceae; genus Hakea; species Hakea prostrata. The sequence continues at coordinate 83,738 of NW_028291122.1, forward strand.
GACATGGCCCAAGATTTCAAAGATAGTAAAACCGAAATCACGGTCAAACTTCAAATCAATAAAACAAAAACTGAAACACGGCCAACCAAAGTCAACAAAACAAACCCACCAAAAAGAAGGGTGACCCGCAGGGGGGATTTACACTCCCCCAAAAAACCGAAAGGGAAGAACGCAAAAAGGCAGGGGTAAACGGCCCAAAGTCCAGGAAAACAAAAAAATAAGCGAAGAAAACAAGGAGAAACGAATGCGAAACAAATGGAAAGAAGACAGCAGAAGAACAAGGACAGGCAAGAAATAGAAGATCAAAAACTAAGAAGAAAGGAGAAGAAGAGATGGGAAGGATAAATGGAAGGAGCAAACACAAACCAACCAAAGAAAAACAAGCAAGAGAGACAAACAACACAAGAGAGATACAATCGATGAAGAAAGGAGATGAAAAGCGAAGTCTGAAAAATAGAAGGAATAAAAACAAAGAAACGATAAATCACAGGGAGAAACAAGGATAGAGGAGGAGACCACCAGAACGCGAGGATAGAAGGATCATGGGAATGATTTAAGATCATCCCCATCAAAGGGAGATAGAAGGCACTAGAAGAAATCGTGGAGAGAATAGATCAGGGGTAAACTACAAAGAAACGAACTCATACGGGAGATAATCGAACAATGCATATGGTATATATGCATTTAGTAAACCAAGGTTAGGAATAGGTGGGATCTCACAAGGGGCCTTAGGAACATAAGGACTCTCATTTGAAATTTGCTCTTATCTCATAGTTTCGATAGTGGTTCACCAAACTTAGGTACTGCTAAAGCAACTGGCTCATCCTCAACTTCTATGGGTTTCTCGGACAAACCCTCATTAGGAGATACTTGAACATTCTCCTCATCACAAGTGGTCACTAATCTCGCTCTTTTCATTAATATGTGACTCACCTGTTAAATACCCTTTCCCACTTCTCAATGCGGACACGGAATTAATTGAAGCTAAAGAAGAATGGGAGGATTCAACTTGGTTGACTTGATTTTGTGGTCTTTGTTGAATCTGAATCCTAGGATTTAACTCAAAGTTGGCTAGGCATTTTACCTTTTTCTTGCTCGGATAAAGCACTTGCAAGAGTGGAAATTTGTTTTTCCATATTATGCATAGAAGTCATGAAGGTGTTGGAAAGTACTTCCATATTCTTCTCTAAGAAAGAGAGACGAGAAAACTCGGATTGTTACCTCTGTATAAACCAGGTGATGATTGATTTTGTGCAATGTGAGGCATATGAGGCACAATAGGTGGATTGATAGGTCTAGCTAAATTGGCATTCTGGAAATTTGGCGCTTGAGGGAACTGGACATTTGGATAATGAGAAAATTGGGCATTTTGCTTTTGAGGGGCACCAAATTGATTTTGTGTGGAATAATTGTTTAATCCATTTTGGTTTTGCCCTTGAGACCATGAAAAGTTAGGATGATTCTTCCACCCAGGATTGTACGTGTTACTTTGTACGGGTTTGGAAACATCACACCGACATTTTCATGTTGGCCTCCGGAATAGCTAGGGCATTCCTCAATTATATGTGTAGGAGACTGACACCATGCACACATAGCAATAGATTTGTCAATAAAATGTGCTTGACTTGGTGGTACAGCTTTAACTACCAAAGTCTCTAACTTTTTCAAAAGGTTATCTATTTGTACTTCCTTATGAACTTGGCTATCAACAAAATATCCCCTACTAGTCCTTTCGGACTCTTGGGTTGACTCCCATTCTCTAGTTCTATCTGCTAGGTCTAAAAGAAAATTCCAAGCTTCGGAATCATCGGTGAATGATGTAAATCCTGTGGGGCACATTGATTCCAAAAGTTGCTTTGTTTGGTAATCGATACCCTCATAAATTATTTGGCATAAATGCCATAATTCTATACCATGGTGAGGGCATTCTTGGAGAAGGCTTTGAAACCTCTCCATTACCTTAGCAAAAGACTCATTGGGTTTTAACGAAATTGAAGAATATCATTTCTTATTTTGTTCGTCTTAGAGAAAGGAAAGATTTCTTCAAGAATAGGACCAGTAAATTGTTCCCATGTGATAATGCTATCCCTAGGTAAGCTATAAAGCCACTTTTTGGCTTGGTCCTTTAATGCAAATGTAATGAATCGTAGTCTTACAAGCATCATCGGTGAGCTGTTGTACTTTCATAAGGACACAAACCTCCTCAAACTCCCTAAGGAACAAATATGCATCTTGATCGGGTAACCCATGAAATTGGGGTAACATAAATAGATAATGAGATTTGAGCTCAAAATTATTACCCCTCACTTCGGATAAACGTATACAAGAAGGTTGTGCAGATCGGGTTGGATAAAATCTATCCCTAAGACTCTTAGTTGGAGGTGGTGGAGGTAGACCTTCCATGGTCAAGTTAGACACTCGTACAATTCTATTTGTAGAATCACGAGTCCAGACACACATGCACTAACCACTTAATGCAATTAATGACTCTTATGAAAGAAAATAAATAAAGTAACTAAAGAATAAAAGAAAAGAAAATAACAAAAATGAAGGGAAAGTAGTGAATTTCCCACCACAAAGATTGAAACAATGATTCCAAAACTGTAAGGTTGCCGTATAGCTGAGCGCTTATAGGTTTGACAAACAAGGGAATCCGTATAGTCTTCGAGCCACCTACAATCGAATCCTAGGGATTCGGTAGAGTGGGGACTACTATACGTTTTTGTTTCTACTCAAGTTAAGAGTAATATCTTTGAATTTTTATTTTTATTATTATTATTTTTTTAAATCACTTCGATTTACCTAAGAATGAGAAAAACTAAGTGGACTAATACCTCCCCGGCAATGGCGCCAAAAACTTGTTTGTGAAATTTAAAAGTAACCGCAAGCGCACGGTATCGTGTAGCTAACGGGTCGATCTCGGGGAGATATGCCACTTAGAATTGAACTTCTTAATAGTAATGCGAGAGTGGAATGATTCAATTTTTGTTAACTAATTAACTAAACTAAACGATCCTAATCTATATGTCTAATGCAATCGAATTGAAACGAAAAATAAATTAAACACAATCAATGCATAAATAAAAGACAGAAAATGAGAACAAAACAAAAATGAAAACAATAAACAAAGCAATAAACAAAGCAATAAACAAATAAATAAACAAAGCAATAAAAGGAAATGGAAATAGCTAAAATGCAGATGCAACACCACCCGTCACCCGAAGCGAGAGGCACGATCGTAGGCTTGCTCGGTTATGTGGTCCGAGATAATGAATGAATAGGCGGAAAGTAAATAACAAAGCAATAAACAAAGCAATAAAAAGAAAAGGAAATAGCTAAAATGCAGATGCAACACCACCCGTCACCGGAAGCGAGAGGCACGACCGTAGGCTTGCTCCGGTTATGTGGTTCGAGATGATGAATGAATAGGCGGAAAGTAAATAACAGTAAAGTAAATAAGAGAAAGTAAATAACAAAGCAATAAACAAAGCAATAAAAGGAAAAGGAAGCCTTAACCAAAGAGAGGCACGATTGTAGGCATCTCGATCAAGGATCCAGGGAAGGGAGAACAATAAATAATGCTGAAAGTAAATCCTAAATTAAGAATATGGAGGGGTAGATAGAAGCGGGAATGGAGGGAGGAGAGAAGATTAATAAAGAAGGTTACTTACTTGCGAATTGAACAAACGATTCGAATCTCAACCAACCCTAACAACCAGATCTAGATCTAGAATGATCTAAATCTGCAATTGCTAGATCCAGAGAAAAACGAATCTAAAAAATATTGAAACTTGAACTTGAAGCTTGAACTTGAATTGCATTACATAAAAAGATTAAACCTAAACATTGAATCTAGAAATTTAAATCTCACTAATGCAAGCAAAGAAAACTAGAGAAAACCTTAGTAAACTAAAGAGAGAAGAAAGAATGCTTCTACTAAGCTCTAGAACACCTTCTCCTTTGATGGAATATGATCTCTTTTTATAGAGTTTACATGAGATATGAAGCACGGCTGAATTTGAATAAAACTCGGTGGTTTCCATCTGACTCAGCCAATTAGGGTTTTGATGTAGTAATCGCGCCAACTTAGAGAGATCAGATGCATAATTCCACCGTTGGATTTGAGGTTTAAGTAGTCGTGAAGCTCTCCTCCAAAAATCAGCACGATCGGACATCAGATGACCGTTCGATGAAGGGTTTGATCGAAACTGGACAGAGGCATTCAAAAACGGGATTTTTCCTCTTTTTCTTTCTGAATATAATTCTTTTTCCTCTTTTTCTTTCTTTAATTAAATCCAAGATAGGAAATAAGATATTGAGGTATGCAAGGACTCTTTTCCATTTGGACTCTCTCAATAATATCTCTGTAGATTTGATTTAAAATCTCAGCCGTAGATCGATTTGCCTTCTTTATCTCTTCAATATTTCGGAGTTGGCCCATAATCACACATCTCTAGCCCATCATGCTCCAGATCAGGCCCATTTTCGCATTTGAGAATTTGAATGAACTTCTTGACGTGTAAAATAGCATGATTCAAGCCCAAAACTCCAAATATTTGCTTAAATCTTGAAAAGTCCTAAAATCTGCAAAAACAACATAAAACCCAAGGTAACTCCACTCTAAGTGTATAAAATGCATGCTTTATGCCCTAAGATTTCACACATAAATGTGCTCATCAACAACCAACAGTTCGGGAAGGTGTCAAAGGGCATCTCCGGAAACATCCCATAATATTCCCGTTGGTGTCCAATGATGAAGTGTCAAAAGGACACCTCTCCTTTCCAAAGCATACCTAATTAGTCACAATCATCAATCAATCACATCACAAGTTTAGTAACTCCCCATATGGAAAGTAATCAAGAACATGATCCAACTCATTTATAATTGGCAAGTAAAGTCATACATAAACTAAATAATATAAATAAGTAATGCTACAAGTAATTAGAGTAGTTGCATTAGTTGTACATCAATATAAGAATCTATTTATGGAAATAAATCGGAAAGATTCAAATATGGAAACTAAATCATGCAACCTATGTAATTAAAGAAATAACTTTCCTTACTTTAAAAATTCGCAAAGAATCCCGAGAATCAAGGAAGATCTTTTCTAAACTTGGAAGGGAATCCTAGACAATGTACATACCTTATTAGGAAAGATCTCCAGAGGATAGGAATCAAATCAACCAAAAATAAACCAAAACAAAGGCTACTGTCTTCATTGATCGATTGATTGGTCTATCGACTCAATCGACCAATCGGTCGACCAACGAGAATCGATGATAGACAAAATTAGAGATTTCTGATCCGAAATCCGAATTTTGTGATTCGAATTGCTACCAAACAAGAAGGGAATGCTATGACAGTGTATTAGTCTAAAGAGAAACTCAAAAACCTTAGAAACATCAAGTCCTAAAGTCACGAGAATAGGAAATAAAACTTACCATAAATAGGTCAGTCGGGGTTCTTGGAGAAATCATAGCAAATTCATGGAGGGGAAACTAAAGAATAATAGATTACTAATCTCGATAGAGAAATCATAGAAAACATGTATAGAACTTCTAGAAAAACAGATCTAAGATTGAAGAACTTTGAATCCAAAAAGAGAAAGAAGATGAAGACATGGTTTCCTTCAAAAGCAAGTGATGATCTTGATTAAGATCATCCATCAAGCCTTAAATCCTTAGGAAAAGTAGAGAAATGAGTAGAGTGATGGTTGCAATAGAATTGCAACATCAACCCCACTATTCTCAGTCGAGAAAAGAAAAGAAAAACTAAATAAAACTAAAGATGGAGAAGAGAGGAGGATGATCACATACCTTGTGATGCAAAAGCAAGAGAATTGACGAAGATCCAACAAGAAAACCACCAAGGATGAAAAGGAGATGACTTGGAAGAGCTCGGTTCGTTCCAGGAGGTTGGGAGGCACAAAAGACGAATTAGACTCGAGGTTTGACTTAAATAGAGCAGCCAAGACCTAATTCAACAAAATAGATCTCATTGGTCGATTGATTGGTGTGTCGATCGCCCGATCGACCAAGCGATCGACCAATCGAGACAAGCAAGGCCAAGGTAGGGAATTGAAGGTCCATATCAAATCCAAACTTAAAGGGGTTTTGCACACACACCAAGTGGCTTACCTAGTATGTAGAAATGCCTTCGAACCAAGTCAGATAATACTCCAAGTCCATCAACTAATCCCATCTTCATCGGGTGCGTTTCCTTTTCGAGTCTGAACAAGTTTCCATAAATGGAACACCGTCATCAACTTCCATGGATTCTAAGCCAAACACCAAGTCTTCCACTGAGATGGCCCATAGTTGACTTCTTCCTTTACTTCAAGTTGTCGGACCTACAAACAACGGGGTTTCCGGGTCAAGGTTAGGGCTGGATTTCACAAAGACCCTAAATCTGTATGGTTCAATCAAGAACCTATCTTTTGACCATGACTTGATGCTTTGACCTTCTTATATAGTTTCATTATGTTTTAGGAAGCTCCCCTTCGAATTTCGGACCAATCGGACTTCAAACGAAGAAGTTATGATCAAATTAAGGTTTGCGGCCCTATCTTTGTTCCATTGGTCGGTGGGCCGAGTAGACCAACCAATCGACCAACTAAGCCAGTAGCCTCTATTTTGCTCTGTTTTTCTTCCATTTCGTCTCTGATCATTATGGTTTGTTCCTTATGTTCAATACATGTTTGTTTAGGGTTATTTTGGTGATCTTGGACTTGCCCATTGATCTCTTTCTCGAAGTTTATGAAGTCGAATACAAGGTGAGTATTCCACTTACAATATGCATATTTACATACCTTGTTATGATATGATTTGAATGCATGATTTAGCTACTGTTGATTTATTTTCTTTATATTATGTTACCTCTGCAATTACAGTAGGTTATTCATATTGTGATTTATATATTGGAATGAATCATGAATGATGTTGAATGTGATTTGGACTATGGTGTGACATTAATGGAATCACAATTGTGATGTGATGTGAATGCCTAGGTTGTGATTGGGGAATGGGGAATGCCCTTTTGGCGTTCCTGCCTTTGAACACCAGTGGAGGTGGTATGTGTGAAATCCCCAGATTTCTACCCCTTTAACCCATGGTTTTAAGACCAAGAACCCGGGTCTTGATTCGGCGACAATTGTGGACCATTCAAGTCAAGCCACAAGGATTGGAAATTGAACAAATGTTGGTAGATGACCCTTATAATGACTCAAAAACTCTCCTAGAGTTTAAGTGAAGAGAGAAGATTAGTCTCGATAGTGTAAAAAGGGTGATTTTGGAATATATATAGATCAGTGATGGAGAATCTTATTGACGCAAATAAGGTATCAAAATGAAGATCGTCGAAATACCTTTCCAACGAGCCAAAAATCATCAAAATCGGAGTTCGTTTGGGGGTCCAACCATGGACTAGAAGTTTGGGCCGTTTGGGTGAACCAACCCCCACCCCATTTTCTATTTAGGGGCAAAATTGGAAATTCGGATTTTTTAAACCCTATTTATGTTTTATCTCATCCGTAAACACATTTTTGGAGGCTAGAAAGAGGCGGAGGCTTTGGGAAGAGGAGAAAGGAAGGAGAAGAGTATTTCTCATCCAATCAAAGGTGTTCGCAACTCGAATCATTGCGGGAATTTTATGAAAGGTTAGTTTTCTTTAATCCTTCTCTTATACATGGTTTTGGGAGCAATTTCTCTTCTTTCCTTTTGAGAGATCTTAAAGAAATGCATGTTTGGTATATTGGATGATCCTCTTTTATTGTATTAAGGTTCCACTTGAGTTTGGGAGTAATGGTTTATTCCCTTGCAAAAGATTTTAGAATTTGACTCCCGGGTCACACACGGGTGGTTTATGAGAGTCAAATTTGGGGCTTTTTGAGATGGGTCGAATTTAATAAAATTGAAGGTACCCGTAGGATCCTTTTGTTTTCAATTAGATTTTCCCAAAGTTTTGCTTCATTATAAACTTCGAGTTTGAGGCAAATTAGTGACCATTCACTAGTGAGGTTGAGAACTACCCCTTTTTAACCTAGTTTTCAGATTTGGGTTTTTGTGGGAAGATTTTAGGATATCCTTTGAAATCCAAATGGGCTCTAATTTGTGATAATTATTTCTTTTGCATAAATAGGTTAATATATCTTTAATCACTAATTTGTGGGAATGGATTCTTGGATTTGGAGGAAGAACAAAGTAAAAAGTGAGGAATATACTTAACTTTATATTACATGTGTAATGATGTTAGTTACTTTTCATTATTGATATCTTGTATTGCTTTAGTATTATCTTGTGGTTATTTTATGTCTTTTGTTAAATATGAATTGCTATAATTTATGTTTATTATTACTTCGATGTTGCTCCTTGCTTTGAAATCTATTATTGTTGTTATGAAATGGAATGTGATTGTGTGAGAGGAGAAATATTATTATTTCTTCTACCTTATATTTTCTACTAGGGTTGTGGGTTCACCCATTGCCCTAGTGATATTATAGGATTGCTTATATTGTGGTTGGGAAGGGGAATGCCCTTTTGGCATTTCTTGCCATATGATACTAGAGGAGGCGGTATGAGACGCATTCCTATGGTGCCCTTGGCTCTTTCCCGATTCCTGATTTACATATTTAGGGCATGTCTAGAAATGTTTGGTTAGGTGACCTCATGAGTACTACTACCCTTTCGGCAGGGGTATTGAAGCCGGTTAACCCGTGATGTTAGTGGCTGGGTCCTGTGTGTCAAGCAGGCCCACTTGTCATCATGAGATGGTAGGGTTGCATATAATAGACAAGGGCTCATGGGCGCTCAAGACCGGTGAAATGACCCGTGAGAGGACATGGAGAACATCCTGTCCATTATATGTGGATGACTATAGGGTTAGGGGTCAACGTAGTACGAGTTGGTTGGTGCCATAGGATACGTTAGACTCTAGATGGGAAAGTATCGAACCAACGGGGCACTAGGCATGAGGGGAGATATTGGATATTGAACCGAGTTGGTTGGTGCCATAGGGGAAGTATCTATACCACATGTAGTACGAGACCGTATGACTTTGCATTGGCCTAGGATTATCCTTGACACGCGCCAGATCTTATACCAATGGTGATGTGAGAGAGTGGTGACCTAATCCCCAACCATGGCTTGACAGGACTTTACACAACAACCGCGGAGAACCCAACAGACGTGCATCGAACCGTGAGGGAAGAGTGATGAGACCGCCCAAAGAAGATTGGTGTATGACTTAATGCGTGTCTACCATAGAGACTTCATGATAGAGTTAGGAGCATAATCATTCACATATCATATCATTGTCATTAATTACATTATTGATATTCATGTTATATGTGTGGTGTGGAATCTTGAGAATGAATGTGTGATATGATGTTGAGTTGACCTCACTGAGTTATGTTGAACTCATTCCTTTTATATGTCTTTTTTTCTATTAGATTATGTTGCGAGGTTATGAGGACTTCTTCCAAATGGAGGATGTGTTACCAATATGTCTTCTTGAAGGAGTGATCGAAGAAGAAGTGGACGCACATGGAGCTTCATGCCAGTATCAAGAGTGTTCTTTTGGATTGGATTCCATTAGAGAACAAGTTTAGTTTATTTTTCCGCTGCGAATAAAACTACTCTCTTTTCTTTTCAAAACTCTGATGTTATACCTTTTATTTTGAAGTAATGGATGACTGTAACCATTATTTCGATTTTGATAATTTATTACTTGAACTTGATTTATTCTTGTCCATTTAATTATGCTATATCATGTTTTGTATGGATTTGTCACTGAACCTAGATCTTGCGGTGTATCACCCCCACGGGTATTCGGGTATGACCGGATCCGGCTGGGTGGGGTGTGACGATATGGGACATTTTCCTATGGTGCCCCTTGGCGCTTTCCACGATTCTTGGTCGACATACCTAGGGCATGTCTAGAAGTGTTTGGTTAGGATGCCCTGTTATATCGGACCCGATCGGAAGGGAATTGAGACCGAGCAACCAGTGGTAGCAATGGGCGATTTGTGGGCACTTCGAATACCAAAAAGTTACATTCATATACGACATTAATCACATTGCGGATACTCGTGAGAGGTCATTCATTGGTACGGTTGCAGAAGTGGAATGTGGGCCCCTGAAATCATGACCGATGAAATGATCCGTGAGAGGAAACGGGAACTACCTGTTAGCTTGATGTAACTGCCAATAGGGTTGATGAGTCCGTAGTCCGAGATAGTGGATTCCATAAAGATATGCTGACTCTAGGGAGAAGGATATCGGAAAGGATCCCGAGGATGGGAGGAATTGAAGTATCTGGATCTAAGTTGATATAACTAAGTAGAAGACTTGCATTTGGCTAGGCTTAACCACGACATGTGCCGGTACTCAAACTAAACGGAGGTGTGAGAGAGTGTTAACCTAAACCCCAGCCAAGGTTGTCCGAGAAGGTTTCATTATCCATTGCCAACGGGAGAACCCAACAAACGTGCTTCGAGCCGTGAGGGAAGAGTGATTTTGGACCCTACCCATGGGAGTATGGTGCTATGACTTAAAGCATGTCTGCCATTAGAGACCAGTATACATAGAATTAGAAGCATACTTGCACATATTGTTTCATGTCTTATGCATTTATGTTTACGTTGGAATGTGTGTGAATATGTTTATTGTGATTGAATACTTGCTGAGTTCTTTTAAACTCACTCCTTTTTGCAACATCTTTTGTTAGACTTTCCTGCAAGTACTATTACTACTACTGTTGATTATGATGGTCGGTACTATGAAGACCAAGTTGATGACTCATCTTTGTGAAACCCAGCCTTAACCTTGACCCGGAAACTTTGTTATTTGTAGGTCCGGTGACCCGAAGTAAAGCAAGAAGTCAGCTTTGGGCCATCCCGGTGGGGGACTTGGTGTACGGCTTTGAATCCATGAGTGTTGATGATGAGGTTCTATTTATGGAAACTGAATCTTGATGAAGATCGGATTAGTTGATGGACTTGGAGTGCTCTCTATCATGGTTTGAAGGCATTTCTACCTATTAGGTAAGTCACTTGGTATGTGTGCAAAACCCCTTTAGGGTTGGATTTGATCTGGGCCTTCAATTCCCTGTTTAGAAGTTCTTTGAACTGATTGGTCGACTCATTGGTCGATTGGACCAGATCGACCAATCCAATCGACCAATGGGTTCTGTCTTTGGTAATTAGGTCTTGCTCGCTCTATTTAAGTCCAATCTCGAGTCTACTTCGTAATTTCTGCCTCCAAACTCTTTGGAGCAGAACCAAATACCTCTGCAAATCATCTCCCTTGCGTCCTTGGTGTTTATCTTGACGGATCTTCGTCAAAACTCGTGTTCTTACACAAAAAGGTATGTTTACACTCTCTTCTTCTTCTTCATCCTTGTTTTCTTTCCTTTTTGAGTTGAGACAGTAGAGGAGATGCTGCATTCTCTGTTGCAAACATCTACGAACTTATCTCTCATGATCTTCCTAAGGATTTATGGCTAATGCGATGATCTTAACCATGATCATTGCAAGCTTTTGAAGGAATCATGATCAAATCATGATCTTGTCTTTGTTCATCTTTTGATTCAAATTCTGATCTTCTTAGATCTATTATATTGATCATATTAGTAGTCAATCGCTATGTTTTCTTTACATAATCCATGATCTATCAATCTCTAGTTGTTTCTCTTCTACCATACCATGCTTTCTTCAAGAATCATGACTGATACATCTATGGTAGGTTTTGTTTCCTTATTTAGATTTATGCACTTAGATCTATTTTCTTGAAGATCTAAGTATGCCTTCTATGATATCTTTATCAAAATCAATGATCCATCATCCTATCGTTCTTGTCTATGATTTGTATCTTGAATTCTTCAAGAACCATGATTGATCTAATTATGGTAACTTTTTGTTTTCTAATTTGTAACTTGAAAACTTGATTCGATTAGTGTTTTGAGGTCCTCTATATGTTAGGATACTACCAATGTAGTTTACCCCTTGTTTAGTACCCTTTTGAACCACCAAATTCGGTTCTTTAATCTTAAAACTCTGATTTTGTAGGCCACTTGTCTCCATTGGTCGTTGATTGGTCGATGGGACGATAGACCAATCCAATTGACCAATGAGTACAGCAACTCCAGATTTGGTCTGTTTTGGATGTTTTGATATCTTTTCTGTTAGGGATCTTTCCTAATATATTGTATACACTTGTTTAGGACCTTCTTCTCAAGTTTGTCAAGATCTTACTTGATTTCTTAAGATTCCTTTGCAAGTTATAAAAGGTAAGGATGGTTACTTCCTTAACAACATAAATTGCATATCTTAGTTTCTATATTTGAATCTTGTTAATTTATTTCTTTAATTAGATTCTTACAATGTTATACTATTGTGGTATTGTCTTAATATCAGTAACATTACTTGTTTATATTAAATTGACTCATGTATGATTTACTTACCAGTTATATACAAGTTGATTGTAATTATTGATTTCTTTCCATATATGAAGTTACCATACATGTGATGTTATGAATTGATGCTTGTGTATGCTTAAGTATGGTTTGGAAAGGAGAGGTGTCCTTTTGACACTTCTGTCCTAGGACTACTACGGGAATATTATGGGATGTTTCCGGAGATGCCCTCTGGACACCTTCCTAAACTGTTGGATGACATATTTAGGACTGTCTAGTAGTGTTTGGCTAGGATGTCCCGTTATGTCAGACCCTAATCGGAGGGGTATTGAGACCGAACAACCCGTGGTAGCAATGGGGATTCATGGGCGCTCAAGACCGGTAACCAACCCGTGAGAGGACAAGAATCACATTGTGGGGGCCATTTATCGGTAGGGTTGCATATGGTTAGACTTGGGCTCATGGGCGCTCAAGACCGGTAACCAACCGGTGAGAGGACGTGAGAGCTTCCCGTTTACCATATGTGGATGACCAATAGGGTTGATGAGTCCGTAGTCGGGGACTATGAGGACTCTAGTGAGAAGGATACCGGAACGGATCGCCAGGGGCGAGGAATGGACGATATCTGGATCTGACTTGATGTAGCGAGTAGAAGACTTGCATTTCGCTAGGCTTTAACCCTAACATGCTGCTGGTATTTAGACCAATGGTGATGTGAGAGAGTGGTGACCTATACCCCAGCCATGGAATGTCCTGAGGGATGAAGGACCCATTACCAACTGATGATGAGTGAATGAGACTTTCCTAAAGAAGTACGGTGCTATGACTTAAAGCATGTCTGCCATTAGAGACCAACATACATAGAGTTAGATTCATACATTCATTGTTTGTCTCATACCATATTGCATTTATGTTTGTTTTGTAATCTTGCCATTTATGTTATTATGGATTTAATCGCTTTCTTGAGTTTCTTTGAAACTCATTTCTTTTGTACAATGTTTGTTAGACTACTCTACGAGTTCCGAGTATCATGATTGCTCGTATGAAGAAGCGCAAGGAGAAGAGGCATATCTCCGGGAAAGTGATTGCGGTTACGACAATTACATTGAAGATTCCGCGAGTGGTTATGCTCCGTACGATGCTTAGTCCGACTATAGAGTGGAAGCGCCCTTGTGCCATTTATGAGATTTATACTTATAGGGATATTGTCTATAAGATTGAGAACAATTTAGTTACCTATTGTACCTGCTATTGGGATTAGATTCTACTCTGTTTCTTCTCTTTTAGAACTACATTTCCGCTGGTTGTAGAGTGGGATTTCGCCTCACTTTACTTATTTGATTTAGACACTACGATTATATTTAGTACTCGATTTATATATGATTCGTTCTTTCCTTATTTGGATCTATGGTTTATCTTTCGCACATCGATTATTATTGTTCATGATTATGTTATTGTTTTTGTGGGAGGTTGATTACTCGATACCTAATCTTCGGGCTGTGGATCACACTCTCGGGTATGCCGGTTAGGGTACCGGCTGAGAGGATGTGTGATTTGTATCGAGCCCAAGGTTCAAGGAAATCCTAACCACAAAAGACAATAACGGAACATTTCTGAGTCATAGATCTGAAATGACTCCTCTACTCTTAGGAGTGAATAAGAGAACACTTGGATTAGAAACTTAACCTATGAAGCATATGAGAACATTTCCGAATAACATACCATAATTATACTTAAACAAATGTCACTAATGCAAATAAAAGAAAGGTGCATAATATACAATAATTAAGTGAAACAAAATGAACTTCATTAATTTCAAAAGCTTTTACAACGATTACATCTGAAATGCATAAATGAAAACCCTAAGGTACAGTCTATCTAGGTGATCTCCTCTCGATCTCTGTATGCTCTAAACTCCTCCGCTAGCTGAGTCACCCGATGCTCTATCCTATCCTGTCGTGACTCCATCCTCTTATACATCTGCTCTGTCGACCTCCATCATCTCTAGCATGGAAGTCATCGATCTCATCTCGTGCCCCAAGATCTGAAGTCTCTCGGAGGCGCATGAGAGGGGCCACCCGCCTCGAAGTGCGATGAAGGAAACTCGTGATGCAGCGGCCCAGCCTCGTGCATCTCTGTATCGTCTCCGGCCTGATCATCACTATCGGAACCGATATCCTCTCCTCCATCCTCGACTCCTGATCCTCATCCTCTGTCTCCTCATCATCCTCACCCTCAGGACCGGGGAGATCTCACGATCTGCTGCAGTCTCATCGACGAATGGTCCGAGTCCCGATGACATATCCCCGTGAACCGGTGTCCACTGCTGTATCCTCGAAACTCACCCCGAAATGCACGAAGATCAAGGTTAGTAGGCTCCCATAGCAAAGGTTCCGCATGCTAGGCCGCAGAACCAAGTCCAGCATGACCTGCTGAATGATGTAGGAGAGATCGATCTCGAAGCCCATGTAGATGCGGTAAATGACTAAGGCCTCCATCACTGTGACCCGATGGTGATGTCCGGCCTTCGGCATAATGTTTCGGCCGATAATCCGTGCAGAATCCGTCATCCGTCCGCTGGTCCACGGAGTGAAGCATCGACGACTATCCCATAGTGTGGAGCATATCTCGCGTAGCTCATACGGCATCGAGATAGCTGTCCAAATCCGCTCCCGCAGTATCCACACACACTGCCTTGTGGATAGTAAGGAACCCGCAAGATCTCAGCCCGGTGATCGGGTGGAAAAGCGAATCCGAGTCCGGAAGACCACGCTCCCGAGGACAAGTCTAAGTGGATGTCCTTGACCTCGAGCCTCCTCTGTGTAAGTAAGGTTGCTGACGAACAACCTCACTAGCTCCGAGTATATCGGCAGATCCTCAATGAAGAGATGTGTCCACCGTAACGTGTCGAATCTCTGCCGAATCCTAAAGACTACGAGCTGGCGTAGGTGAAGCGGACGTCCCAGCTCAATGTTGCGATAATTGAAGTAGGCCTCGTACAAAAACTCGGCTCGAGGTGTGTCGAACATGTCCGGTCTCCGAACCTCCTGTCTAGGCTCGAAGGAACCTGACCTCTGCCCCCGAGTGCCCCTACAATACGACCACGACCTCTACCTCGTCCTCGCCCTCCCCTCTGCATAGTGTGTATCCGTGAAAGAGACAAGAGACATTTCCGATTAGTGCTACTTTATGATTTCAGCAAAAAGGGTATTTTCGTAATTTTTCAAAAAAATTCAAATTTGGGGAAAATTTGATTTGAACATACTGGCATGTGCGCAATACTTGGAATTTCATGTCTATGAAGTTTGTTTGAGGAAAATTGATCGAAAACTTGAATTAAAGCGAAAAATTCAGCAAGAAGGAAAATTTGGGGATTTTGCAATTTAGGTCAAAATTGGATTTTTTGAAAAGTTGAAATTGGTTAAATCAAATTTTATGGACCTATCTACAATATCATCTTGAGCATGTAGCATTTGATTTTTTTGCGAAAATTTCAAGCGTTTTGTGAGAAAACGAAAATTTTCTAAAGTTAACAATTTCGGTCGAAAACGTTGCGAGATGAACACCAATATGTTAGAACTTGTTGTCTATGCATGGCATTGTGTTTAAAACCTAGGGAATTTGTTTCTAAGTATTCCTAAGCATGATTTCTAGCATTGGATACAAGCAAAACATGGTTTTGTTGAAATGCAAGCATGAGAAGATGAAAATGGAAGAAAGAATGAAAGATTTACCTTGTTTGTGATGGTTGTGTATTGAAGTGTTGTTGTTGAAGCACCAAAACACCTCAAGAGCACTTGGAAGAACCTTTGGAGACTTTCCCTAGAGCTCTCTCACCTTTGAAAGAGGATAAAATGAAGTTGGAATGTGGAAATGAGGCTTATAATGCGAATTTTTGTATTCTGTCTTGATTGGTCAACTCATTGGTCGATGGGTCGATCGACCAATCACTCGACCAATGGACACGGAGACCTCATTTTCTACTGAATTTTTGGAAAATGTGATTTTTGCCTTATGGATTATTGTTTGATGACTATATGGATATATTTAAGCATGATTTAAGTTTTCAAATCATTTGGACTTGTGGTTTATGTTGAAACTTCAAAATTCGGTATTTTGATGTTCTCAGTTTTTGAGAATGGTTACTCTCGAGAAGTGGGCGTGGTGAATCCGGTGGTCGGGGAGATGGTGAAATACCTCGGGGAGATGGTGAAATACCTCATGGAGGTGGTGAGATACCTAATGTTGATCGGGGTACCCATGAGATACCCGATGCCCCGAATGTTGGAAGCTTTCGTGATATTGCCAATATTATGGGCAATATGATGCAGCGACAAGCGGCTCGGTTCAACCCAGATGTTGGCGGGTTTCATGACTCTGCATAATGAGACTCGAACTGGTGCTAATGTGAATCCTCATGCCGCGATCCTGAATGCGGGAGGTTTAGCTGGAACTCCTCATACTACTCTGATGGAGAGTTTTCCGAAGATGCAAGTGCCCACTTTCCCCTTGGAGTTACCAAGGATCCCTTGTTTCCTAACAAGTGGCTTCGTGAGTTGGAGAAGGCTTTCCGACATCTGCAATGCTCGAAAGCTCGGAAGATTCTGTTTCTTTGAACAGAAGTTGCAACAAGAAGCTGATGCATGGTGGACCTCCACTCGGCCTGTTTTGGAAGGTTTGCATGCGGGAGTTGTAACTTGGGAGTTGTTCAAAGAAGCTTTTTGCTTGAATTATTTCCCGAGGCGGTGAAAGGTGCGAAGGAAGCCGAGTTTATGGTTCTCACACTAGGATCTTTGTCTGTGTTGGAGTACCAACGAAGTTTGAGGAGCTTCATTTCTTTGCTCCGGATTCTCCGAAGGTCGATCTCGCCAAAGTGAAGAAATTCTTCAAAGGACTGCGCCTTGCCATGAAAGCTTACCTCACGGTCCAGCCTATAGTGAGCTATGCTCAAGTGGTGCGAGAACTCGAAGAAGTTGGAAGAAACGAGAGAAGGAGAATGCTCGTATGCAAAGGCCCCGGCAGCCAAGGAACCCTGGGTTGGTGGATCGTAATGATCGGCGTTTTGTGAGACCTACACCCTACCCCCCACTCCTACTTTTCAGCCTAGGAGTGTAGGTCGGAACTCGGGTTTTCAGTAGCCCGGCCAATTTAGACAAGTATGGCGGAAACCGACCACCGGCGAGTGCAAGTGCTAGGCCTGTGAATGCGAATCCTAGGCCTTTTGTTCGGAAGCCCCCTGTTGCAGCTACCCCAGTTGGACCCAGCAATCCTGTTTGCTTTTACTGCAAGCAAGCTGGTCATTTCGCTCATGCCTATCCGAAGAGGCCTGTCCGAGCCTGCTCCGGTGGTAAAGAGTGCTCCTACTCCTCCCTCTCGGTAGAGTGTTCAATATTTCCAGTCTTTGAGCGGGATCCAAGCCATGAAGTGATTACGGGTACATTGTTGGTTGCTTCTATTTTTGCATTTGTCTTATTTGATACGGGTGCATCTCATTTGTTCATGTCATCTGCATTCATCAAGAAGACCGACCTAATCCCCGAGAAGTTGTCTAGTTTTTTATTGATTAGTACACCTACTTTGGTCCTGTTGTGAAACTAGATAAAGGGTTAGTTAAATGTCTGTGTTGATTGGTGAGAAGAACTTGGAAGCCAATTTTGTACTTCTAGATATGAAGGACTTCGATGTTATTTTGGGAATTGATTGGTTAACAGCCCACAAAGCTGTGTTTTTTGTTCCTCAAAGAAGATTCAGTTCCATATTTGTGGAAGTCCGGTCTTTGAATTTCTTGGTGAGAAAAGAAGGGTTTGTAAGAAGGTCTTGTCTGCACCGATGCAAGTCTATGCCCTAGTGGATGATGCTTCATCCGAAGGCAAGGGTAAAGTGGAGAAAAGAGTCGATGAAGTCGGGGTTGTCCGTGACTTTGTTGATGTCTTCCCGATGATCTATCGGGAGTGCCTCCAGACGGGGGATGTCGAGTTTTCTATTGATCTCGTCCCCGGTGCCGCTCCGGTATCTAAAGCTCCGTATAGGATGGCTCCTACGAGTTGAAAGAGGTGCAAAACCAGTTGAATGAGCTCATTGATAGAGGTTTCGTACAACCTAGTGTATCACCTTGGGGAGCTCCGGTCTTGTTTGTCAAGAAGAAAGACGGTAGTATGCTTTGTGCATCGACTACCATGAGTTGAATAAGCCGACTATCAAGAACAGAGATACCCGCTGCCCCGGAATTGATGATCTCTTCGATCGGTTAAAAGGTGCGATTGTGTTCTCAAAGATTGACTTGAGATCCGGATATCACCAATTGAAAGTGAAGTCTAGTGATATCTTCAAGACAGCTTTCCGAACACGGTATGGCCACTACGAGTTTAGGGTCATGCCTTTCGGATTGACCAATGCTCTGCGGTGTTCATGGACCTCATTAACCGAGTATTTCACGATGTGCTTGATAAGTTTGTGATTGTTTTCATCGACGACATCTTGATCTATTCGAAGAGCGAAGAAGAGCATGCGAGCCATCTAAGTTTCACTTTGCAAAGATTGCGAGAAAAGAAGTTGTACGCCAAGTTTAGCAAGTGTGATTTATGGCTTAAGAGAGTAGTATTCCTTGGCCATGTGGTTTCAGCTGAAGGTATTCGTGTCGATCCTGAAAAAGTCCAAGCTGTGGCTGATTGGGAAAGACCGAAGTCGGTAACGGAAATAAGAAGTTTTCTTGGATTGGCGGGTTACTACAGAAGGTTTATTGAGAACTTTTCTCGGTTGGCTGCTCCTATGACTAAGTTGACCAGGAAAGAAGAGAAGTTTGTTTGGTCCGACGCCTTTGTGAGAAAAATTTCCAAGAGTTGAAAGATAGATTGACAAGTGCCCCGGTTTTGACTATACCTAATAGTTCCGGTGGTATGACAGTTTATACCGATGCGTCAAAGATTGGATTGGGTTGCGTACTGATGCAACATGGCAAGGTCGTAGCCTATGCTTCTCGGCAATTGAAAGATTATGAGCGGAATTACCCCACTCACGATCTAGAACTTGCCGATGTTGTCTTTGCTTTGAAGATTTGGAGACATTACCTCTACGGTGAGAAGATTGCCATTTTCACGGATCATAAGAGTTTGAAATACTTCTTTACCCAAAAGGAGTTGAACATGAGACAAAGGAGATGGTTGGAACTAGTCTCGATTATGATTGTGATATTCGGTATCACCACGGGAAGGCAAACGTTGTTGCTTGATGCTCTTAGTAGGAAGAACCCAGGAAGAAGACTTTGGATTTGAATGCTTTGAGTCTACCATTGTGGTCTTCTATTGAGAGTTTTGATTTGGAAATTGTCCCGAGAATTCTGATTTTATTCTTTCGCCATGACGGCAAGATCTGGCCTTAGAGATAAGATTGTTGCTCTGCAGAGTTTCGATCAAGAACTTTTGATCAAAGTTGAGAAGATTTCTTCGAATCCTGAGTCGGACCCCGACTTTGGTATGGATGGTGCTTTATTGTTTAGAGGAAGGCGTGCGTGCACTGCAAAGCGAAGAAATTAAAAAGGAAATATTGAAGGAAGCACATCAGTCAGTCTTTACTATACACCGGGAAGCACCAAGATGTACAAGGACTTGAAGGAACATTTTTGGTGGATTGGTTTGAAGGCTGATGTTGATAATTTTGTTGCCAAGTGTGAGACTTGCCAACGTGTGAAGGCCGTTCGTCAAACCCCATCTGGATTACTTCAACCCCTTCCTATTCCTAGTTGGAAGTGGGAGGATATCTCTATGGACTTTGTGACTAGCTTGCCTCGGACAAGTAAAGGCAATGACACCGTGTGGGTGATTGTTGATAGGTTGACCAAATCAGCCCACTTCATTCCTATGAAGATCACTCATACTACTGGATAAGCTAGCAAGGCTTTATGTGGATAATGTGGTTCGCCTTGCATGGTGTGCCAATGAGTATTGTTTCGGATCGTGATCCTAGGTTCACCTCAAGGTTTTGGAATAGTTTGCAGATGGCCTTGGGAACCCAATTGAACTTGAGTACAGCTCATCATCCACGGTCCGATGGACAATCCGAGCGGACAATTCGGACATTGGAAGACATGCTCGGATCTTGTGTGGTGGATATGGGTGGTAATTGGGATGAACACCTAGCTTTGGTTGAGTTTGCCTATAACAACGGTTATCAAGCAACAATAGGCATGGCTCCATTCAAGGCTTTGTATGGAAGTACTTGTAGGACACCTTTGTCTTTGGTCGAGACAGGTGAAAGAAAAGTCTTAGGTCCTGAAATGATTGAAGCTACGAGTGCTATGGTTGATATGATAAGAGAAAGGATTAAGTCTGCCTAGTCAAGACAGAAATCTTATCTTGATAAGAGGAGGACCGATTTTGAATTTCAAGTTGGAGAGAAAGTTTTCCTGAAGGTTTCACCAATGAAGGGTGTGATGAGATTCAATATTAAGGGAAAGCTTAGCCCTCGTTTCATTGGACCTTTCGAGATTTTGGAAAAGGTTGGACCTGTTGCGTATCGATTAGCATTACCTCCGCCTCTTGCTAGTGTTCACAATGTGTTTCATATTTCGATGCTTCGGAAATACATAGAGAATCCGGAACACATTTTGCAACAAGCACTGAAGGACTTAGTGCTGATTTGACCTACGATGAAGAACCGGCCGAAATCTTGGATAAGAAGGACAAGCAACTGCGGAATCGCACCATCCCTTTGGTGAAGATTCGGTGGAAGAACCATACCCCTGAAGAAGCTTCTTGGGAGAAGGAAGAAGATATGAAGGAGAAGTTTCCTCACCTCTTTGGAAGCACAGTACGCTTTCAATTTCGAGGATGAAATTTCTTTAAGGGGGGAGAATGTGAAACCCAGCCCTAACCTTGACCCGAAAACTTTGTTATTTGTAGGTCCGGTGACCCGAAGTAAAGCAAGAAGTCAGCTTTGGGCCATCCCAAGTGGAGGACTTGGTGTACGGCTTTGAATCCAAGAGTGTTGATGATGAGGTTCTATTTATGGAAACTGAATCTTGATGAAGATCGGATTAGTTGATGGACTTGGAGTGCTCTCTATCATGGTTTGAAGGCATTTCTACCTATTAGGTAAGTCACTTGGTATGTGTGCAAAACCCCTTTAGGGTTGGATTTGATCTGGGCCTTCAATTCCCTATTTAGAAGTTGTTGAACTGTTTGACTATTGGTCGACTGGACCAGTCGACCAATCCAATCGACCAATGGGTTCTGTCTTTGGTAATTAGGTCTTGCTTGCTCTATTTAAGTCCAATCTCGAGTCTACTTCGTATTTTCTGCCTCCAAACTCTTTGGAACGAACCAAAGACCTCTGCAAGTCATCTCCCTTGCGTCCTTGGTGTTTATCTTGACGGATCTTCTTCAAAACTCGTGTTCTTACACAAAAAGGTTTGTTTACACTCTCTTCTTCTTCTTCATCCTTGTTTTCTTTCCTTTTTGAGTTGAGACAGTAGAGGAGATGCTGCATTCTCTGTTGCAAACATCTCCGAACTTATCTCTCATGATCTTCCTAAGGATTTATGGCTAATGCGATGATCTTAACCATGATCATTGCAAGCTTTTGAAGGAATCATGATCAAATCATGATCTTGTCTTTGTTCATCTTTTGATTCAAATTCTGATCTTCTTAGATCTATTATATTGATCATATTAGTAGTCAATCGCTGTGTTTTCTTTACATAATCCATGATCTATCAATCTCTAGTTGTTTCTCTTCTACCATACCATGCTTTCTTCAAGAATCATGATTGATACATCTATGGTAGGTTTTGTTTCCTTATTTAGATTTATGCACTTAGATCTATTTTCTTGAAGATCTAAGTATGCCTTCCATGATATCTTTATCAAAATCAATGATCCATCATCCTATCGTTCTTGTCTATGATTTGTATCTTGAATTCTTCAAGAACCATGATTGATCTAATTATGGTAACTTTTTGTTTCCTAATTTGTAACTTGAAAACTTGATTCGATTAGTGTTTTGAGGTCCTCTATATGTTAGGATACTACCAATGTAGTTTACCCCTTGTTTAGTACCCTTTTGAACCACCAAATTCGGTTCTTTATTCTTAAAACTCTGATTTTGTAGGCCACTTGTCTCCATTGGTCGATTGATTGGTCGATGGGACGATAGACCAATCCAATCGACCAATGAGTACAGCAACTCTAGATTTGGTCTGTTTTGGATGTTTTGATATCTTTTCTGTTAGGGATCTTTCCTAATATATTGTATACACTTGTTTAGGACCTTCTTCTCAAGTTTGTCAAGATCTTACTTGATTTCTGAAGATTCCTTTGCAAGTTATAAAAGGTAAGGATGGTTACTTCCTTAACAACATAAATTGCATATCTTAGTTTCTATATTTGAATCTTGTTAATTTATTTCTTTAATTAGATTCTTACAATGTTATACTCTTTGTGGTCTTGTCTTAATATCAGTAACATTACTTGTTTATATTAAATTGACTCATGTATGATTTACTTACCAGTTATATACAAGTTGATTGTAATTATTGATTTCTTTCCATATATGAAGTTACCATATATGTGATGTTATGAATTGATGCTTGTGTATGCTTAAGTATGGTTTGGAAAGGAGAGGTGTCCTTTTGACACTTTTGTCCTAGGACTACTACGGGAATATTATGGGATGTTTCCGGAGATGCCCTCTGGACACCTTCCTAAACTGTTGGATGACATATTTAGGACTGTCTAGTAGTGTTTGGCTAGGATGTCCCGTTATGTCGAGACCCTAATCGGAGGGGTATTGAGACCGAACAACCCGTGGTAACAATGGGGATTCATGGGCGCTCAAGACCGGTAACCAACCCGTGAGAGGACAAGAATCACATTGTGGGGGCCATTTATCGGTAGGGTTGCATATGGTTAGACTTGGGCTCATGGGCGCTCAAGACCGGTAACCAACTCGTGAGAGGACGTGAGAGCTTCCCGTTTACCATATGTGGATGACCAATAGGGTTGATGAGTCCGTAGTCGGGGACTATGAGGACTCTAGTGAGAAGGATACCGGAAAGGATCGCCAGGGACGAGGAATGGACGTATCTGGATCGACTTGATGTAACCGAGTAGAAGACTTGCATTTGGCTAGGCTTTAACCACGACATGCGCCGGTACTTAGACCAATGGTGATGTGAGAGAGTGGTGACCTATACCCCAGCCATGGAATGTCCTGAGGGATGAAGGACCCATTACCAACTGATGATGAGTGAATGAGACTTTCCTAAAGAAGTACGGTGCTATGACTTAATGTGAAATCCAGCCCAAACCTAGCTAGGGCACCCTATCTCTGTTTTGGGTAAAGAAGGGTTAGTTTAAATGTTTGACCTTAAAGTTGGACCTTGATTTGATCTTATCTTGTTGCTTGTAGACTCTTTTGGTTGACGATTTGGTGTCGGAACCCAAGCCCATGGACATTGTCGATGATGCCCCTCACTTGAGAGCATTGTCGGTGTTAGTTTTGAGTCTGCGCACCGAAGAGGGGTGAATTAGTTGAAATACCTAATGAACTCCTGTACCCAATCTGAATATATTTCCCGAAACTAGACTTCTTGATGGACTTGTAGGAGAAAATATCACTCAATTTGACCCCATATAACCTTCCAAATCCCTGTCCGAAGTTGCTAAACTATGTCTGTCAAATCCTGCTTGCGCATCGAAGAAGATGAGCCTAGTTGGTGAACCTAATGAACTCCAATTCTTGATCCGAAGGTATTTCTGGAAACTAGACTTCTTGATTGACTCGTAGAAGAAAACCTCACTCAATTTGACCTTGTATAGCCCTCTGAATCCCTGTTTGAACCTTGCTGTCCTGATTGGTCGACTCATTGGTCGATTGGACCGATAGACCAATCCAATCGACCAATGGTGTCCGAATTTACCAATTTGGTCCTGTCTCCTCTATTTAAGTCAAATCTCGGGATTACTTCGCCTCCTATGCCTCCTAAGCCTTTGGAATGAGTTAGAACCCTAATCTAATCAATTCCCTTGCATTCCTTGGTGATCTCTCACAAGACTTGAAGTAATCTTCTTCCTCTCGCATCAAAGGTATGTCTACTCTCTTTTCTTTCTTCTCCATCTCTGATTTTCTTTCTTTAATCTGTTCTTGGCTGAGATCAGGAAGAAGATGATGCACTCTTGCAACCATCCACTCCATGATCTCATCTTGTTCCTTGAGATCTATGATCATCATCATGATCTCAACCCCACCTGATGGAATCTTTGAAAACCCTAACCCTAATCCTTTGAAACCCTAACCTTGGGTGATTATCTCGAGAACCTTTTTGGTAACCTCCCATGTGAGGGAAACCTCATGGGTAATGTGGAGGTTGATCTAAATTCAATATTCTTTAATTCTTCTTGTTGTAATTGGCCAATCATCAATTCCCTCCCTCCTGTGATCTTAACCTTTTTATGGGAACCATAAGGGTGAAACCCTAATTTCTTGGGTTAGATCAAGAACCCATCTTTTGACCATGATTATCTTCCCATAATGTTTCTATTAACCTAAACAAGATTTTCTTATTATGTTCTTGATTGCAACCATTCCCTTTCTTCCGTGATCATAACCTTTTCATGAGAGCCATAAAGGTTGAAACCCTAGTTTCTTGGGTCAAGTCAAGAACCCATCTTTTTACCATGACTTGATGATTTTATCTTCCCTTATGATTCTAATACATCCTAGGAAGTTCCCCTTCGAATTTCGGATCAATCCGACTTCAAACGAAGAAGTTATGGCCAAAACAGTTTTCACTATTCCGTCTCGACTCGATTGGTCGATCGATTGGTCGGTCGGGGTCGATAGACCAAGGCAATCGACCAATGAAGTCGGTAGCTTCAATTCTCGCTCGATTTGATTCGTTTGCTCTCTGATCTTTTAGGTATCTTTCCTAATGTTGTATCTATGCTTGTTAGGGGTTTATTTGCCATGTTTGGTGTCTCTCTCTTTGATCTTTGGATTATCTTCGGCGATAATCGGGTAAGGACAGATTGATTCCTTAACTACATAGATTGCTTGTTCTCTGGTTTCTACTTTATGAAACTATGAGATTACCTACTGTTATTGTATTTTAATTCTGATCTCCTACTGTGGGAACAGTAGCACTTATTTATATCATCTTTTCATTGTTTATGTTATATGAATTACTTATTACTTGCTTAATCGATGTTGCTTTTACATTCTCTTTTATATGATGAACTACTGGTTGTGTATGTCATGACTGATCCGAGAATGTGTTTGCTTAAGTTTGGTTTGGGATTGGGAAGTGTCCTTTTGACACTTCTGTCCTTGGACATTATCGGAAATAGTATGGGATGTTTCCGGGGTTGCCCATCGACACTTTCCCGAATCAATGGTTGTCATACCTAGGGATGTCTAGCGGTGTTTGGCTAGGATACACCCCTGTTATATCGGACCCGATTCGGAAGGGTATTGAGACCGAATGACCCGTGGTAGCAATGGGGATTCGTGGGCGCTCAAGACCGGTGAAAAGATCCTGTGAGAGGACATGGATCACATTGTGGATACTCGAAAGAGGCCATTTATTGGAGGGTTGCATATGGCTAGACTTGGGCTCATGGGCGCTCGAGACCGGTGAGTTATATCCGTGAGAGGACATGAGAGCTTCCCGTTTACCATATGTGGATAACCAATAGGGTCGATGAGTCCGTAGTCCGAGTTGGTCGGTGCCATAGGATACGCCGACTCTAGTGCGAAGGATACCGGAAAGGATCGTCGGGGACGAGGAATGGACGTATCTGGAACCGAGTTGATATAAGCGACTAGATGACTTGCATTGGGCTAGGCTTTTCCCCGACATGCGCCGGTACTTATGCCAAACGGTTGTGAGAGAGTGTGTTGACTTAACCCCTTACCATGGAAATTGTCCGAGAAGGATGCGGGACCCATTACCAATCGGTCGCCCGAGATATCTTAAATGGTTGGAGGGAATCCAAGATATCTTAAATGGTTGAGGATGTGAGCGGACCTACCCAAAGAAGTACGGTGCTATGACTTAAAGCATGTCTGCCATAGAGACCAGCATACATAGAGTTAGATGCATACATACATTACTTGTTTCATATTGCATTGCATCTTGTTATGGTTTGCTTCCATGTTATTTATGTTGTTATGGATTAACTTGCCTTATTGGGTTTCTTTCAAAACTCATTCCTTTTTTTTTTGTACAATCTGTTGTTAGACTTCTCTACGAGGTTTGGATTTCTTTGACGGCCCGTATGAGGAAGCTCAAGGTGAAGAAGATGAAGACCGAAGAACAAGAAGAGCTGACGGAAGATGTGGATTAGATTTCTTTTGTTTCTTCTAGACTTATCTTTTACTTTACTTGTATTAGCTTAGAGCCTTATTTAGATTTCGATCTACCTTCCGCATGTGTTTGTAGGGTGTATTTCCGCTATACTCTACAGTTGTCTTTTGATTTGGTATCTTGTTATTCCGCACTCGATATTCTATAGTGATCCTTCCGAGATCCTTTATTGACTTTTATTATAAATTACTTGAACATTCTGATTTGTTCTTGCTTTTGATTATGTTATTGTGCGAAATGGATATGATCGTTCCTAAACTTGATCTTTAGGGCTGTGGATCACACTCTCGGGTATGCCAGATAGGGTCCTGGCTGGGAGGATGTGACACTTAAAGCATGTCTGCCATTAGAGACCAACATACATAGAGTTAGATTCATACATTCATTGTTTGTCTCATACCATATTGCATTTATGTTTGTTTTGTAATCCCGCCATTTATGTTATTATGGATTTAATCGCTTTCTTGAGTTTCTTTGAAACTCATTCCTTTTGTACAATGTTTGTTAGACTACTCTCTGGGTTCCTGAGTATCATGATTGCTCGTATGAAGAAGCGCAAGGAGAAGAGGCATATCTCCGGAAAGTGATTGCGGTTACGACAATTACACTCGAAGATTCCGTGTGTGGTTATGCTCTGTACGATGCTTAGTCCAACCATAGAGTGGAAGCGCCCTTGTGCCATTTATGAGATTTATACTTATAGGGATATTGTCTATAAGATTGAGAACAATTTAGTTACCTATTGTACCTGCTATTGGGATTAGATTCTACTCTGTTTCTTCTCTTTTAGAACTACATTTCCGCTAGTTGTAGAGTGGGATTTCGCCTCACTTTACTTATTTGATTTAGACACTCGATTATGTTTAGTACTTTGATTTATATATGATTTGTTCTTTCCTTATTTGGATCTATGGTTTATCTTTCGCACATCGATTATTATTGTTCATGATTATGTTATTGTTTTTGTGGGAGGTTGATTACTCGATACCGATCTTCGGGCTGTGGATCACACTCTCGGGTATGCCGGTTAGGGTACCGGCTGGGAGGATGTGACACATACAATACTAGTTATGGTGACTATGTCGGTGAAGACTATCAGATCTGAAACTTATACTTATTAAGAGTAGTTCGGCTTTTGCACTTGTGTGCCAACGATGGGATATTGTTCCATCCTCTTTTTGACTTTTATTAGCTTCGTTGAGACCTTAGTTGTTTGTTCTCCCTTTTTGTTTATTTGGGAACCGATTGTAATCTACATTTTTTATCTACATTTCCGCTCCGCTGTTGTGGAGTGAGTTTCCGCCTCATTCTACATTTTGATTTATTTTGTTGGTATCATTTTCCGTACTTTGATGTTCTTTTGTGATCCTTCCGAGATCCTTTCTTGACTTCTATTATTAAATTACTTGAATACAATGATTTGTTCTTGCTTTTGATTATATTATTGTGCTAAGTGGATATGATCGTTCCTAAACTTGATCTTCGGGCTGTGGATCACTCCTCCATGTATTCCGGATAGGGTACCGGCTGATTGGATGTGGCAAATACATTGGAGAGACTCAAGACATGCATGCCACCAGGATAATGATCATGGTGGTAAGCTTTATCGTGGTCGTCCTACGAGGTACACTCGGCCGCCGAGGGAGGGGGGAGGCTCATGCGGGGGGAGCAACAAAGCACATGCATGGGTATGGGCTATGGCTATGATTATAGTGACGATATTTGATCGTATGGCTCATACGACCATTTCAATCAGGTTGTCGGGAGTGATGGGGTCCATGAGTTTGGAGGAATCTGTAGGCTCCACACCCGCTTATGGCTATGGGGCTTATGGTTATGGTGTCCCTTCCGCTTATGGACATGATGATATATACTTGTCTTCTAGGAGTTCGTACTATCATGGGTATAATGATGGATTTTTCATAAGCTTGGGTTCGCAAGATGATAACACATCTACATATGGGAGTTATGATGGCTGGGGTCATCATCATCATCGAGTGTTTTGCTTATGCCTCCATTTGGCTTGGAGACAACTGCTATGTTGAAGACAAACATACCGATATCCTTTCAATCATATGATGCCAATTGAAGAGCTCCGCTCATGTTACCCCCCCGATGGGAGTAGTTTTCTAGCCATATATGACACCAATTACTGAGCTCTGGTTTCTTTGTTTGTCAACAACCATCAGTATGAGATGTCTTGGAGTGACTTCAAAAAAATAATGGAATGTAAGCTTGAAGTTATAGCCTTTGGGCCTTGTACCACACTATCATAGACACAAAGTGATGATCCATCGAGGCATAGTACTTGGTATTGAGTATTTACAGGTACATAGTTGTATACTTGTATTTGTGTACTAGTATAGTAGTATTTTTTAATGATGTTTACCACCCTATTTTTTTTTTTTTTACTTATGTTGGTTTAATTGTTTAAAATAATGTTATAGAATTACAATTTTACCGTATACAATCGGATATATGCTGATCGAGAATAACAATTTGGTTGAGTTTTTAGGCAAAACCAGCAATTCCACTTGTGTTTATTGGCATCAAATTAGGGTACACACCAAGTTTTAATCTAAATTGACAAAAAATACCCCCCCGAAATTGGGGGGCGAAATCTGTTGAAATATGGGCAAAATCTCTCGCACCGGCGATAATGGGGCTAAACAGAAAGAACCGATTCGCTCCCGAGCAAACCGGATCCGGAAGATGGCTTGCTGAAGAAGAAAGCTTATTCGGCTGCAAGCATGCCCTAATCCTACTTATGGATTAGGGTAATCACCCTAATGATGGCGGACTCGAATTGACGGCTGCGGATAATCATTATCGAAGGGATAAACATCGTATAACCTAAAGGTTATCTCGGGGAGTCCTCTACTAGCCCAAACTAGTAGAAGTCTATTGCTCAACGGATCTCACTGATAAGATCCAACGACTACCCGAAGAAGGCTCAAGTGCATCCAATGAAGGAGATTCGAAGGTACACTCTATATAAACCTCACTACCATACAAGGTGAGGGGATCGATCGAAAAGAATACTATCCGAGACTCGGGTTCGGATACATACTAATAGACCTAAACTATCGGCGATCTGCTATCTAGATCACCTTTCCCAGTTCTTCATTCCTTAGCTCTGCGCTTCTATTAGAGCCGTTTGTGATTAAGTTCATCAACCGACTTAGCCTTCGGAGGTGGACTCCCGACCCCAGCGGTCGGGCCACATCCGACGCTTTCGTTTTGCGAGGACATCATGTGGAGATCCAAGGGCTGAGCAGATTTTGGACGCATCAATTGGCGCCGTCTGTGGGAAATGACTTGAAAAGCCATGGTGACTAGATCAGCAGCCGCTGCACAACGCAATTCCGGTGTTCGGATACCTGGAGTGAATAATCCAGATATTCCCCGGAAAGCCAAAATCCTATCTAGGTGGATGGTGGCCGGGGAGGACGTAATCCTCCTCTTGATACAATCCAAGATCAATTGGATCAGGTAAAGATTCAACTCTTGGAGGTGAGCCAAGCACTCCGCATGCTCACCGGACGAGTGGTTTTACCACAAGAGCACGATCGGCGCGATTGAGGGAGACGTGCATTGCCACGTGACCAGAGGCGGCTGAAGACCGGAATATTGATCAGAATTTCCGTGAAGGAGATCGAGGACTTCGGAGGATCGATGATCAACCGAGGCGAGACGATCGGTTCGACAGACCGCAAGAGAGTACAACTGATTCAAACACAAGGTTGGATACGGGGGTAAGAACTCACTCACCCACTTTGTCGGAAGAACCGTTCGTGATGATCGAGCGATTCGTGACAAGAGGAATGCTCGGGAAGGACGGGCTGTTCGTGATGATCGAGTAGCACGGGATGATCGTGTTAATCGAGGTCGTGATCATATTGCTGAAGATCACCCGACCCAGTTGGTCAAGAATTGGCCAACATCAATGAGAAATTAGGGCGGTTGGCTAAGGGAAGAATAAGCGAGGATATTTACTCGGTCATTCGGAAGACTCCCTTTTCTGAGCCAATTGCGGGATATCGGTTTCCCCATAACTTCCGTTTGCCTACCTTCTCAACATTCGATGGCTCCGGAGATCCAACAGCTCACATCGGCTATTACCAACGAGACCATGGCGATTTCGGGTAATTCGATGAAATTTTATGCGGGGTTTTTGGTTCATCTCTAAGCTGGAGCAACACAAAAGTGGTTTTCTAACCTCCCCTACGGAAGGATCGTAAACTTTGACGAAATGGCGCGCCAATTCATAGGGCGATTCGGAGTGGAATACGAGTCAAGAAAACGGAAGAAACCTTGTTTCTTGTCAAACAAGGAAAGAGCGAATCGATCGAGAGAGTTTACGAAAAGATTCAACAAAGTGACGATGGAGATAGAAAACTTGGATGAACAAGTAGCCGGAACTGCTCTATTCACGGGACTCACTAATCGGAAACTCCTGGAGTTATTACTACGGGATATGCCTGCGACTTATGTTGAGTTGGTACGAGAGATGCCGGAAGCGAGGCTGAAGTCATGGAGATTCTAGATGCGCGCCAAGGAGATAATAAAGTCTCCAATAAGGAACAAAAGGCTCTGAGCGAAGAAGCGAAGCCAAAGAAAAATGTTCGCGATCGGGTTGGAAAATCCCAGCCTTGGCGCCAAAGGTCCCCGGTAAAAGTGAGTACACTCCATTGAATGCTCCTCGGGCTGATATTTTGGATATCCTCAAAAGAAAAAATATTTTAAAGTGGCCGCCTAAAATTCTTTTGAAACCGGAGAGCAGCAGGATCGGGAAAAGTATTGCCGATTCCACAAGGACTATGGTCATTATACTAATGATTGTCGTCATACGAAGGCGGATATTGAGAGATTGATATCTCGGGGACATCTGTCCGGTTTTGTTAGCGGGGAGAAGGGAGGAGCCACGTGAGCCACGTGCGGCTGCTCCAAAGAGGATCGTTCGGTTAGTTCGGAACGATCAAGGGAGGCCCCGAAGTCTAAGAAAGGCAAGGAGGTGATTGAAGCTACTAGGTCATCGATCCTTACCATCTTCGGAGGACCGAGCCCGAATCACTCCGGAGTCTCGAAAACAAAATCCAAATTTGTTGGAACCGGAGAGGCACGAAGCGGAAGAAGCTGAATGGTGAAGATTCTATCACCTTTAGCGAGGAAGACGAAAGAGACGTTTGTTTACCTCATGATGATGCTATAGTCATCAAGGTAGAGATTGCACGGCGGGAAGTGCATAGAGTTTTGATTGATACGGTCTGCAGCTGACCTAATTTCCTACGAAGTGTATCAAAAATTGAAAGTGGATCGGGACTTGATGAAACCTTCATCCACACATCTATATGGCTTTGCGGGGGTCATCTGCGGTGGCGGAAGGATCGGTCCAGTTGGATTTATCCATTGGAAGTTTTCCTAAGGAAACAACTGTCCGAATCAATTTTTTGGTGGTTCGAGAACTACCAGCCTATAATATGATTCTCGGGCGACCATCTTTATCCAAGATAGGTGCTATTGTTTCAACAAAACACACGAAGATAAAATTCCCGACTGATATGGGAATTGGTCAAGTCTCCTCGACCGAGAAGATCTCTCGGCGGTGTTATGTTGCCTATTTAAAAGACAAGGAGGGCCCAAGGAAGGTAACTGCCCTCCCCATAGAAGTTCGAGATGATCGGGAAGAGACGAGAGATGCAAAGACCCGAACCGGTGGAGAAAGCTGGAGCAAATTCAGCTGTGTACCGAGGATAAGAAAAAGATTACTTATATCGGGTGCGAGCAATTTGGAAGAGTTTAAAGATGAGTTGAAGTTATTTCTTCAACGGAATAAAGATGTATTCGCATGGTCTGCTGAGGACATGCCCGGAATCGATCGGGCCATTGCAGAGCACAAACTACGGATAGACCCTAAGGTGAAACCGGTGATACGAGAAAAGAAGAAATTTCTCCATTGAAAAGTATGAAGCCGTTCGAAGCGAAGTTGAAAAACTTAAGAATTCTGGTTTCATAGAACCAATTGAGTGCCCAACTTGGTTGGCCAACGTGGTGATGGTGAAAAAGGCGAATGGGAAGTGGAGGATGTGTACGGACTACACGAGATCTAAACAAAGCTTGCCCGAAAGATTGCTACCCGTTGCCTCGGATTGACCTCTTGATAGATGCGATTGCGAGGATATGAAACTTTAAGTTTCATGGATGCCTACTCGGGGTATAATCGGATCCTTATGAATAAGGAGGATGAGAAGTATACGGCTTTCATGACTGATCGTGAGAGCTATTATTACAAGGTCATGCCTTTTGGCACTGAAGAATGCGGGAGCAACATATCGGAGGGCCGTCAACAAGATTTTCAAAGAGCCGATAGGAAAGAATGTTGAAGCTTATGTTGACGACATGCTAGTGAAAAGCTTTACAAAAGCAAATCATATTGCAGATTTGGTGAGGTTTTCTCGGTACTAAGGAAACATCAAATGAAGCTAAACCCGGAAAAATGTGCCTTTGGAGTCTCCTCGGGCAAATTTTTGGGCTTCATGGTATCACGAGAGGGGAATTGAGGCTAATCCTGCCAAAATACAAGCTCGATTGATATGGAGGCTCCCAAAACCGTTCGGGATGTACGGTGTTTGACGGGGAGAGTTGCTTGCTTTAAATCGATTTATCTCCAAGTCCGGAGAGAAATGTTTGCCTTTCTTCAAGGCACTTAAAGACCTGAAGGGCGGTAAGGAAGCAAAGTGGGTGAAGAGTGCGAGAGAAAGCTTTCGAGGAATTAAAAGAAGCACTTGGACAACCACCGATCTTGTCCGGACAGGAGAAGGGGGAAATATTACAGCTATATCTAGCGACGTCCCTTTCGGCGGTCGGTGTAGTTCTTGTTCGGGAGAAAGATAAAAAACGGTGGCCGATTTACTATGTAAGCCACGTGTTGCTAGATGCGGAGACGAGATATTCGCAGATTGAGAAGCGAGCTCGGCTCTCATGATGGCCGCCCGGGAAGCTAAGGCCATATTTTCGGGCTCATCCAATTGAGGTATTTACAACTTTTCCTCTTAGTAAAGTTCTTAACAAACCTGATTTGTGCGGAAGGATGGTGTCCTGGTCGGTTGAGCTCGGTGAGTTCCAAGTGAGCTTTAAGCCCGGAAGCGCAATCAAGGCTCGGGCATTAGCCGACTTTGTAGTAGAAACTACTGCACCGAGTGGAACCCACCATTGAGGATCCCATTATACCAACCACTTGGGAGGTATATGTGGATGGTTCGAGTAATAAAGATGGAGCGAGGAGCTGGAATTCTATTAAAAAGTCCAGCGGGATTTATTATTCGATATGCTTTGAGATTCGCATTTGATGCAAGTAATAACGAAGCGAGAATATGAGGCTACGATAGCGGGACTTCGGTTGTCAAAAGCATTAGCTATTGCAGATGTTACTATTTATAGTGACTCTCGGCTTATAGTCAACCAAGTCCAGGGGGGAGTATGGCATTAAAGAACCACGCTTGCAAAAATATCGGGAGATAGTGCGGGCATTTCAAAACCAATTTCGGAATTTGAAGATATCTCGGATTTCGAGGAATGAAAATTCAGTGGCGGATGAGCTATCCCGACTAGCCAATGCCAAGGAAAAGAATCTAGACCCTTCGGTCTACATTGAAGAGATAACTTTTCCAAGTTATCATGAGAAAGAAATTTCTTATATTGAAGCGAACGTTCTTTGGATGGATCCAATAATCGAGTATCTAAGGGATGACAAATTACCCGAGGATCCGGTAGAGGCAAGGTTGATCAAGATTCGATCAGCTAGATTTGTCATTGAGAATGGGAGACTATACAAAAGATCTTATCTTTGGACCCCTTATGAGATGTATAGGCCCCGAAGGAGCAAAATCAGCTTTGGTGAGGTTCATGAAGGAATTTGTGGAGCTCACATGGGTGGCCGAGCCCTGGCCCACAAAATTCTAAGACTTGGGTTATATTGGCCTAAGGTCCAAGAGGCTGCTATGGACTACGTTCGTCGATGTGGTAAGCTGTCAAATTCATGCTACGATATCGAAGCGCCCGGAGGAAACTATGACTTCAATTCTAAATCCCATTCCCTTTGCAATGTGGGGAATTGATATCATGGGCAAATTCACCAAGGCATCGGGCGGACGGGAATATCGATAGTAGCAATTGATTACTTCACAAAATGGGTAGAAGCCGGTGCATTGGCGGCAATTGCGAGAAAAAAAGTGGAGAAATTTGTGCTTGAATCAATCATATATCGCTTTGGGATTCCAAAGATTATTGTCAATGACCATGGTACTCGGTTCGATTGTCCACAATTTGAGCAATTCTGTGGAACATATATGATCGAGCATCGTATGTCCTCGGTGGCATACCCCCAAAGCAATGGACAGGTAGAGGTTACTAACCGAACGCCTCTTTGGAAGGAATAAAGAGAAGACTCGAAGGCGACAAAGCTTCTTGGGTCGAAGAACTTCATAATGTCTTGTGGGCTTATAGAACTACGGTTCGAACACCCACGGGAGAAACTCCATTCAGGTTGGCATATGGATCCGAAGCATTGGCACCGGTGGAGATAATGGCGGGGACGTTACGGGATCGTGAGTTCGAGGAAAAAGCAAATGAACAAGGACTGCTTGATAGTCTTGATTTGTTGGACGAAGTTCGGGCAAAGGCAATAGCACGAACTCAACATTATCAAAGAAGGATAGCGTCTCATTATAATACTCGAGTGAAGAATCGTCGGTACTTAGCCGGAGATTTGGTGTTGAGAAACACCCTAGCTTCCGACCCGCGTCACCAAAGAAAATTGGACCCTTCTGGGAAGGACCTTATATGGTTGTGAAACCGGTCGGTTCGGGAGCTTACAGGCTGAAGAAC
This sequence comes from Hakea prostrata, assembly GCF_041222555.1. NCBI lineage: Eukaryota > Viridiplantae > Streptophyta > Magnoliopsida > Proteales > Proteaceae > Hakea > Hakea prostrata. Next base: position 119,392 of record NW_028291122.1, read on the forward strand.
GTCAATACCCGAGAAAGAGTTGGATCGTTCGTGGAATGCTAGGCATCTCAAAAAGTTTTATCCTTGAGGATGATTTCAATTTTGTTCGCGATGTAATCATTTTCAACTCAATCAATGCAATTTTTGGCTTTCAACAAACTATCTTTTGATTGGGGGGCATCATACACCACATTCAAGAACAAGATCCAACTATAAGGCATCGGATGAAAATTCGTATGGGTCCTTCAACACTTATGGAAATTTTTCGAACTTTCTTAAGTCGAGGCATCGGATGAAAATCCGAGTGAGTTCCTTTTGCAAGGCGTCGGTTTGAAACCCGAGTGAGTTCCTTCGAGACTTATTGAATTTTTGAATTATCCTTAAGTAAAGGCATCGGTTTAAAACCCGAGTGAGTTCCTTCTCGGACTTATTGTATTTCTCCGGAAATCCTTAAGTAAAGGCATCGGTTTAAAACCCGAGTGAGTTCCTTCTCGGACTTATTGTATTTCTCCGGACCACGGAACCGCCGGAAATCCTTAAGTAAAGGCATTGTTTCAAACAACTAAGACCTAATGCAACGGCGATTCAAGTGGCTAGCAAAGTTCAAAGATAAAGTAATTTCTTATTTCTTCAAAAGATCCAAAGAGGCCAGTATCAAAACAATTACAAGAGCTGGATACAATCTTCGATCAAAGAAGAAAGTCATCATAGGTATTTGTTAAGAAGTTATACAAGATCGACGCGACTTTGCTAGAACAAACATATGAGTCAATCATTGGTGGGGATTCAAGGAAAAGAAGAGAAGAAATGAGGATTACAAAAATATTTCGGTATGCATAAAATCCTCCGCAATTTCATACTCTTTGTCCAGCTTGTCCAAGAGAAGAATGGTCCTCGACCAAACTCGCATTCAGTACAAGCTCGTCATAATTGACTTCTTCCGGCGGAGAATAAACAGGAGAATCTTCCAGATATTGCATAATATCCGGATCGGAAGGTGGAGGATCAATCTTATCCTTGGTCCGGTCGGGAGGAGGAATACCCGGGTCGGTAAATACTTCGGGATGGCAAAAACAGCCTTGTAGGGAGTCGTATCAAAATGAGGATCCTTCCTTAATATTGATTCCCATACTTCGTTCTCACCATCCCGGTGACTTTGCAAGTTATAAGCATTCAGCATATCAACAAAAGGCTTCTTGTGTAAATACTTGAAGACGCGAGGCTCTGCGAACATCGGTTGGAAGGGATTCGGGCAAAGGAACGACGGCTTGCCTTTCGGGTAACGTTTGAGATCCTTTGGCTCCGACTTTCCAAGCTGTTCGTTCCGATCGCCGGATCTTCTCCCCGGCATCATCCAAGTCCGACCGAAGACGACCAATCATCGAATTTTTTTCTCCTGCCACCTCCCAAGCTAGATTCCGAAGGCGAGCAATCTCAACATCTTTAGCTTCGGAGATTTCCCGAAGCCTAGAAACTTCATTGCTCAATCTCTTGAGCCTAGAAAGCGCTTCCACTTGGTTGTGGAAGTTACCAACAAGACTCCTGCAAACAACTTCCGAGTTAGCAAGGAGCGAGAAAAGTAATTTTTCAGAATCGAGAGGATAATGAAGAAGACTTACATCACCGGTGACTTCGTAAAGACTTCATCTGGAAGTTTGGAAAGAAGCTGCGCTCTCGGAAGTCATTCGAGCAGCGGTACACCATTCCAACGCTCTGTCAAACTCGTTTGACACTAATTCGAGCGAAGGATGAGAAGGATGAGCTACACCAAGAGAAGGATGAGCTTCATCACTTGTCACCCGACGGCGCTTCCTAGTGGCAAAATCCTCCAACTCGGAAGGAGAGGAGGAGGATGCCAAACAAGCACTAGAGTTAGAAATAGGAGCAGCACCTGCTGGGACCACACCTTCATCGAGACGCCAACATAGTTGCCTCGGATGCCCGAAGAGTCTCCTTCGGGGGTGCACCAATGAGCTCACCAGCGGGAGCGCCGGCAGCACCATCGGCAGCGGAGTGATCAAGATCTTCCTGGGAAAGACGAGCGATCACTTCGGGCAAAGGAGGCGCGAGGGACGGCATCAACGAAGCTGCGGGAATCGACTTGAAGATTCACCGGCAGCGATCGCCTTACGCTTGGAGGATTCACTAGCTGAAACCCACCTTTGGCCCCAACCACCACCGACGGAACGATTTTCTTGCAAGATTTTGCTCCGATAAAGTTCGGGTTGATCTTGGGAGCCACTATGCAACAAAAAAAAAAAAAAAACCAGCCGTATCGATACGAAATAAACGACAACAACAGGGGGAAACCCTAGTTTTCTATAACCTTCGACAAAACAACAAACTAAACCCCAAGTATAACTCTTGTGCGGTTTACTCGGGGGGGAAGTGGGGAAAGAGATGAGTAATCAAAAAACTCACTTGTTCGAGAAGTTGATAGAGCTGTTGTTGGAGTACGAGGAATACGGAAGCGAGGCCGAAGGACGAAAGGTCGCTTTGGCACTTTAGCAAATCTAACTTGCGAAGTCGGGATAGATGGAGAGTACCCACGAAGGCTTTAAATAGCCTCGGGTATTAAGACGACGGTTGAAGGCTAAGGACAACCGACGACCTAGATCGAAATGACGCTTCGAAATCCGAGAAAGCAAGATCAACGGTCGGAGGGATGCCACATGGAAACATGTGGAAGCGAGCACCGATGCGAGAGATACCTCCAATCGTCGCACCGCCATTAAAATAACGGATGTATTTCCGATTCATTGGAAACGATGAATGGTATACAAAAAGGCGCGGAAAACGTTTGAACTTCGCGAGAAGGGAAACGTGCGGACTTTGCAATAAATGAAGTAGTGGGGAAGATTAATGCATCTTCCCGAAACGCATCTTCACAATTTTTCTACAAGATTATTATTCGGCGAGGAATGAAAAGTTAAGTGATAAGTTTTATCATTAATACTTTGATATTCAAGGCAAGATTTCGAGGAGATGGGGAAATATAGAGGCCAACATGAAAAAAGAAATGTCTATTCATTAAATTGAGGGTAAATCTTTACAAAAAGACAACTCCCTAAGCCTTTTCTTCATTGTTGCCCGAGGGACCACGGTCGGGAGAACTTTTCTCGGGATCATGAGAAGAGCCTTCCTCAAGAGCGGCATCGGCTGAGTCCTCTATGGCAACAACTTGAGACTCGGCTTGTGATTTCTCCTCTGGAAGTGCCGGCTCGTCATTCGGGTATGCCTCATATTGAGGGTCGGCTGGAAAAGGATCATCTTCTTCCTGAGCCCGGTCCGGGAGATCCATACCAACTTTCCCGAAGACCTCTTTGTGGCATACCTCACGAAAAGGAGCGGTGTCGAAGGCGGGGATCGATCCAAGGATTCGCTCCCAAACATCGTTACGCCCCATGCGATAAGCTTGAATGTTGTAGAGACCTAGCAGCTCGGAGAAAGGTACGCGTTGTTCGGGTATTTCCGAATGCACTCCTTCCGAAGCTACGGCTTTATATGCTCGGGCTTGCTAGGGATCGCCAACTTCGGATGTTCTTCGAGCTCCCTACTTTTGATTTCAAGGCTGTCACCAAACAACGTGGCAGCTGCTTTTTGCTTCTGGCCTCGCCGCTCGGCGGCGGCACGAATCTTCGACGCTTCGAGGGCTTCCTTGAGGGAGATCACTTCTTCCTCATGCTTTTTCTGCAGCTCCACGGTAGGCTGCGGTCAGCTTGGTCTATTTCGGAGTTGGCCTTGGCCAATTTCTCTTCACAAGTTTGCGGCAAGGAGCTGGTGCGACCAACCCGGCTCAATGCTTCCATGTGTTGATAAAAGCTCAACACGGCATTCTGGGAAGGCGGAAAATATCGAGAAGAAGTCATAAGAAATTATGAAAACATAACTAAGCAAGAAGACCGGTACCTTGTAGATTGACTAACAAGGGAGGTGTCATCCAGGGCTTCAAACTCCTGGCGATCGGAAGGAGCAAGGCGAGGGAGCTCCATTCTGCAGCTTTCTCGGGATCCCGAGTAACCCTGTCGGTCATCTTCGGGGTCCACTTTGGGGGGTGAAGACCTCCTCACCATCCGTCGAAGCTTTGGATTTCTTGTTGGAGGGAGCATCAATTGTGTCATGCCTCCTCTTGGTTCGGGCGGAGGAAGAGACATTAGACCTCTCCACCATCGGTTTCTTCCCTTTACCCGAAGCATCGGCTACGGGCCTGATATTCTGATACCCCTATAAGAGGGGTCGGGAGAGGGAAGAGAAGCCTCTTGATCTACGGTCAAGACCCTGGGCGATCGTTGCTCGGCTGTCACAACGGCCCTAGCGGCCTTCACCCATGAGCTTTCGGGGGTTCATTTCGGGGAGGCACTGCAAAGAAGAAGGACAAGAGTCGGAATTCAAAACATATCACTTCAGTCAAATCAAAGGATGATGGTTAGAAGCTCACAATGAGCCAAGCCCCCGATCTTGAAGGATGGAGTTATACTCCACTTCATATCCATGTATCTCTTGATACCACGGAATGGATTTGATCTTCACGATGGCCGCCTCGTCTTCTCTGGATAAGGGAAGGCCCCGGTTACTCTCGGAAGAAGAAGTAAACCTCCTCCAGGTGGTTGGGAAGTTAAGATCTGATGGAGGCGCTCGACGGAAAAAGTATCGTTCGCGCCATCTTTTGTGGTTAGAAGGGCAAGTTCCTTTGACAAGGATGCTGCCCCTCCAATCAAGTTCAGCCTTATTGCGTTTGGAAAGAAAAACCCATCCGGGAGGATGGGAGATAGAAAGAACATGAAAATGTACAAAGAGAGAAAGAGATGGCGTAATGCCAAGCTCAAAACACAAACCCAAGAAGCCGACGATGAGACGCCGGCTATTGGGGAGGAGCATTCCGGGACAAATGTTCCAGTGATTCAAAAGCTGCGGAGAACAAAGGATTAAAAAAGGGAAAGCGAACCCCGCTTTCCGGTGCATCTATATACGAGAGAAAATTCACCCGAAAGGGATGAATCAACCCTCTCATCGGGGTGGGGAGCCCTAACCTGATATGAGGAAGGAAGATCAAAATCTTGGACAGCTGAAAGAAGGGTTTCCTCATTGTAAATGGAGAGAGCAGAGCCGGGTCCACCATTGGACCCGGAGGTTTGAGGCTGCCTAGAAGACTCGACAATCTTGGAAGATCCAGACTCGAGAAGGACGGGAGAAGTTTCGGTTTTTCTTTCAAAACCTTTTTGAGAAACTTCGGCGAACTCTTGCCGGAGGACGATTAGGGTTTTGTTATCACTATCCGATTGTTCGGGAGCGGGGAGAGGCAAAAGCATCATTGCTATTACCAACAAGGGGTACTAAAGAAGCCCTATCGTCCGCCATTACTCGTTTTAGTAAACTACAAAAAGAAAAAGACCGATAAACTTGCGATTCGGTGAGACGGAAGCTTGAGAGCGGGAAGGCGCGAAGCGAGACAACAAAGGTTCAAATTCCAGACGGGAAGAAAGAAACCTACGAAGACAACGAACCGCTTTTAAAACTCCCGCACGAGTGTTCGGGAATCGAACGATCGAGATTGATTCAAAATCAGCGATCAAGATTGAAAGACGTTTTGAAAGTTTGAACTCACGAATCCGAAATAGGCGTTCGGAAACCGTCGCTTGGATGACGTGAGCCACGACGGATCAAGCGCAAGGAGATATGTGGCCTTACACTCACAACGCTCGAGGAAAAGTGACCACCGCATTAAATGTGATATGACATTTAATGAGGCACGCAGAGATTATCATCGACGACGAACCCGAGTTAAAAACCAAGCCCTCGGGATCGACCGAAAGCTTGGTGCCGGGGGGCTCGTGATACGGAGGGATTATGATCGGACCGGGTTCATACCTGGTCCGACCCTCGACCCGGTGGAGACGGAAAGAACCGATTCGCTCCCGAGCAAACCGGATCTAGAAGATGGCTTCTTTGAAGAAGAAAGCTTATTCGGCTGCAAGCGTGCCTAATCCTACTTATGGATTAGGGTAATCACCCTAATGATGGCGGACTCGAATTGACGGCTGCGGATAATCATTATCGAAGGGATAAACATCGTATAACCTAAAGGTTATCTCAAGAGTCCTCTACTAGCCCAAACTAGTAGAAGTCTATTGCTCAACGGATCTCACTGATAAGATCCAACGCTACTACCCGAAGAAGGCTCAAGTGCATCCAACGAAGGAGATTCGAAGGTACACTCTATATAAACCTCACTACCATACAAGGTGAGGGGATCGATCGAAAAGAATACTATCCGAGACTCGGGTTCGGATACATGCGATAGACCTAAACTATCGGCGATCTGCTATCTAGATCACCTTTCCCAGTTCTTCATTCCTTAGCTCTGCGCTTCTAGTAGAGCCGTTTGTGATTAAGTTCATCAAGCGACTTAGCCTTCGGAGGTGGACTCCCGACCCCGGCGGTCGGGCCACATCCGACGCTTTCGTTTTGCGGGACATCACGTGGGACCGGGGGGTGGGGGGGTTGGGGGGGGGGGGGGGGGTTTGGGGGGGCTTTTTTTTTTTTTTTTTTTTTTTTTTTTTTTATTTTTTTTTTTTTTTTTAATAATAAAAAAAAAAAAAATAATAAAAAAAAAAAAAAAAAAAAAAAAAAAAAAAAAAAAAAAAAAAAAAAAAAAAAAAACCAAAAAATTTTTTTCAATCAGACCCACCCTACTGCAGGACTAAATAATCCAGCAATTGTCGGTGGATTTTACTTTCTCCGCTCACTTTCTCTCTCCTCCACTGACAATCTAATAGAGTGGACACCGGAAAGCGACAGGGCCTACAATTTCTCTCTGCTTCGGTGTAGCTCCTTCTCACTTCTTCAGTTACGCATTTTCAGTTTCAGGTATGATTTATATTCGCTCGAATTCTGAGATCCATTCAACTGTATTCAGTTGAGGTTCGACTTGTTCTTTTCTCAAAATCTTTGTTCTCCCTGAAAAACTTCTAAATTATTGACCATTATAATTTGCAGATCAATTTGCAATTTCTTAGATGGCACTTCATTCTCACAAACTGCATTTCTGTTTATTTTGCAAATAATTCTAGTTTTCTCTTGGATGCATTCTGGTTTTTATCTGCAATTTTTGTTAAGCAACTCATATGGCTGTAACCGTTAGTATTAGACTACATTTCGTAAGGCTTTTGGGTTATGGGTTACTCAACTCTCAAAACTAGAAAAGCGCTATATTCCCAAAGTAAAAAACCGAAACAACCGAAGTTTTTCAGTTCTCTAGTTTGGAACCTTAGCCCCCTTTCCCCTTTTTAGCTTAGATGAAAAACTCCTTGTCATCTGGTTTGTCGAATTCAAATCGACTGGTAGAATCAATTAAGCACAACTGTTGAAAAATAAAGGGAAAATTTGATTTTGGAATGGAATTTGTCATAACAGAGAGATATAGCATTGAAGTTCTAAATCTACATGGCTGAATTGAAAACAGAACACTGGATTTCTTAGTGTAAAACTTTGGTTTGTTGATCCTGTCAATAACATTTTGACCTTGAGTAGCATAAACGAACTGAAGTTGAGATATGTAGTGTATAAAGCTCAGAAGAATGTACCAAACATTAACATAACCAAAAAAAAAAAAGCTTTGGCTAGAACGACATGAGCTACAACTACGAAAGGATAATGAAACTTGTTTACCGGCACAATTCAGAAGCTAAGAGGAACTTGAAATGCAAAATTAGCTATTGGAGGGAAGGAAACCAAGAAATTGATCCCATGAGCTGCTATGGCTGGGGAAGCTATTTTCTGCTAAACTAAACTGGTTCGTGCCTTCTCTCTTTCCCTCAACCTCATGCTTCATTTACTGCTTTAGCCCGAATCTAGTACATTTGAATTTGTATCCTCTCAACTGCTTGGGACTTTCTTTCTTACCTTGCAGCTGATTTCTATTTCTTAATCTGTTCCTAAATCCTAGCTGCAATAGGCTTTTTGTTTTCACCTACATGGATGAGAATGTTTTTATTTTAGACTTATTTCTAATTGATGTTGGTGGTTAGTATGGTTCTGGCTGCTGTGTATTTGGTAAAATTCTTGTTCTAGTAAGCTCATTACAAATAATGTCTGGCATTCATCATTGACGGTTTTCATGGCTAGTTTAGCCTTAACTTTCAATTACACTTGGCATTAGGTGGTGCACATGTCTTACATGGTTACTATGCCTGTATTTTCTCTTATGGAGCAGTTATATTAAAACCATAATGTATAATTTCCGTTTGTGGACTGGATTTTTGAAAAGTAGTATCACTTTATGCTTGCGTACTTTATTTTATGGTTTTCACTGATGCATATTTAGGATTTCCTGTCGAGCACATACATCTTTCTGTTTTGAGCGAGCTTCATCTTTTCTTTGAAGCACAGACACTCTTATGTATAATTTTGTTCTATTATCCATGTCTGAATGTTGTTTTCAACTCACTTTTTGCAGTTTTATTTGACTTCCAACTAGTGGCTGAAATCAAGTGATGGAATCCTCCACGGTGCTCTTTAACCAGCTGAAGGTTAAGACTACTCTTAGAATTCCTTCTTTCTCGGAACATATTCCTTTACTTTTTACAAATTATTTTCATGCTATTTGCACATTTTATTGTAAATGGACCGCATTATTTTATTGAACTAGGTTTTCTGTCATTTAGGAGATTCTGTTAGCTCTTAAGAATGTGAACAGAGAATCTTGATGACTAATTCATACATATGGTGGAACATGAAGGAAAACTTATCTATATTTGGTACTACAGACTTGCAAACCCTGAGAGTGGGTTGTATGATTATGGTTCAGATATACTGTTAACCGTCAGGAAATCAACTACTTTGTGCTTTTGATGAAACAGGAAGTGGAGAATTTCTGTGTATTTATTATCACATGATCTTTTAAGGCCTAGGCCTTTGTTGTGAGATATGGTTTTAAGTTAGTGACTTAGTGTCACGAAATCAACTAAATAAGTTACTCTGTGTAGACTTTACATTTGTTGACCATTACATGTGATACTGATAGATGTTTCATTTGCATGACACCAAATAGACAGCAGAGCCTTTTTTCTTATTAGCTGGCCCCAATGTGATTGAATCTGAGGAGCACATTCTACAAATGGCAAAAAATATAAAGAACATCACGTCCAAGTGAGTTCCAGTTCTTTCAAACAGTCCCTTGGTTTTGGTGAAAAATGTGGTTGAGAAATAGTTACATTTCCTTTTTAAACAATGAAAGTAGCATGCTTCTTATCAATATTTTTATTTCTGTCTATTCAGACTTGGCCTGCAGCTGGTTTTCAAGTCAAGCTTTGACAAAGCTAACCGTACTTCATCCAAGTCATTTCGTGGTCCTGGTATGGCTGAAGGCTTGAAGGTAGAATTTTGTTTCTCAAAACTTTGTATTTAGTGTTGTTGAAACTTGAAACTATAAATTCTGTTTACATTTTAAGTCATGGCCATTTCTGAAAATGATGCTTTAGTTAATCAGCATTACCATGCAACTATTTTGACTTCCCAGTTATTCTACAAATTTAAGTCTAGAATTTAATAGTTTTCAATATTTGACATTGCACTAGCAACGTTTACAACCCCCCCCAAAAAAAAAAAAAAAAAAAATTGAATTGCACTAACAACTATTGTACTAAATTTCATAAAAACATGGTCTGAAACGAAATTTCGTTGAAATTTTGATAAATTTGGTGAAATTTCAAGGGGTTGTAATTGTAAATTGTAATTTGTAATTTTTAAATTGTAATTGAGATTTGATTACTTCTCAGTATTTCTTCTTGCATCTTAATGAAAGTTTCAATTTTCTTTTACATATCCATGTTTACATTTGTGAAAATATATGATCGAGTTTCGTCCGCATACGGCCGGGCATGTGCAAATCAAGATCACCACTTTATGTTAGGTTTTAGTAAAAAAACAACATTGCCATTTTGTTTGTTGGCTTCAAATTAGGCTGAATACAAAAATCAGACCTAAAGACCATCTAAAACCCACTGAAACATCTAATTGAGAAATGGTACACCATTGTACCATGTTTTTCTGAAATTTTGGCCGAAATCTCAATATCTTGGTGTCTTGACCAGAGAGGAGATGGGATTTTAAACTTTGCTAGCAGCAGGCTTGTTCTTTGATTGATTAGCTGTTCTTATTGCTAATTTTTCATTGCAGATCCTTGAAAAAGTCAAAATGGCTTATGATATCCCGATAGTGACTGATGTTCATGAGACAAGTCAGGTATATTCTGCTCTGCACCTTATGAACACCCAACTGTTTCTTGTTGAATCGGTCCTTTAAGGGCATATTATAGGTAAAGCCTTATTTATCATTCTGTGTCATTCCACATGGTCTTTCTATTTCTGTTTCCCATCTATTCAGGATTTTATTGTTTGATGTATGAACTCCAAACTCAAATGAGTTAATAATAATAATAATAATGGTGAAATAAAAAATAAGTGAAATATTTCATTTTTTCTTTGCTTCTTTCTTGACATGCAGTGTGAACCTGTTGGTAGAGTTGCCGATATTATTCAGATCCCTGCTTTCCTATGCCGACAGGTTACTATTGTCAACTTTCTAATCACTTTCTACTTATCTGATCATAGAAAATATTTATCCCTGAATTTAATGATTCTGGGTTCTGATACTTCTCACTTTTGTTACAGACGGATCTCCTAGTTGCTGCTGCCAAAACTGGAAAGATTATCAATATCAAGAAAGGCCAATTTTGTGCTCCATCAGTAAGCATTCAGAACCTACTATTTTCCCTCTTAATTTTCAGGTACCAGAAATATTTAAATATGTTGTAGTTGTCCTTGTCTAATCCTTGTCTACTTTCCATTACAATAGTGGAATATCAGCAGTTCTAAATCTATGGAATTACAGAAGTACTTTATAATGCTTTTCTGTGGGGTTCCCATCAATTTGTGAGTGCAGACCCATATTGTACTTGTTGCCATAGACTGAGGTATTGGTGTTGGATTGTTCAGAATCTTCAGATCAGCCTTGACTTATATCAGTACCTGGCTGATCCTGGGTTGGGTATCAGCGTTCGAAATCATTAGAAAAGAATTGGCTGATCCATGCCAATACCAGTCAATCCAGATTGGCATCCGCAGATACTGATACCAATACCAAGACTGATATTTCCTGGTGGAAGTTGGACCAAGAACTGAAAATGTATACCTTTTGCATTTCATTTCCTGAAATTTGGTAATGATTCATATGCTTGATTCAGATCCTGAACTGGAGATGCTAACTTAAGGAGGATTTTGTGTGTTGTAGTCTCCTTTCTTCAAACACCTGTCTGCAATTTTATGTGGAATAGACATAAGCTAGAAAGAGCTATAGCTCATTATCTTGTTCAACTTAGATAGCACAATTTTCTCTTCTTCTTCTTTTTTTTTTTTTTTTTTTGTGGACAAGTTATTCCCAAGCATTGTGTTAATTAATGACTGGGAATTTTTCAGGTGATGGTAAATTCTGCTGAAAAAGTTAGATTGGCTGGGAACGAGAATGTCATGGTCTGTGAGCGAGGAACAATGTTTGGTTATCGTAAGTCTTGCTTTTACCATAGGCTTCTGAGATTTTTTGAAGTGTAGGTTCTTAGTTATGATGTATATCATTTTTCTTCAGAAAAAGGGACTTTTAATCTAATAAGCTAAGAAGTAAGATTAACAGAACAGCTGTGTAAATTCATTACGGGCGCGTTTGATAACGTTCTTAAAAAACGTTTTTGGCGTTCTTCTATTCTTTGGGAACGGAAGAACGGGTTAGAGGCGTTTGATAAAACGGTTCGTTCTTCTGTTCTTTAAGAATGGACCGGTTAGAAAAGTGTTCTAAAGAACCCTTTTGCAGAACATCCAAAATATGTTTTTACCAAAGAATAGAAACGGAAGTGATAAAATTTGTTCAAATTGAAGCCTTAGAACGAGTTTATCAAACACCAACTTATTTTTCAACAAAAAAAAAAACACCAACTTATTCTATTAGTGTTCTAAAAATATTTTCAGAACGGATTTATCAAATGCCCATTTTCAAGCAAAGAACGGTCTTTTAGCACGGAAACATAAAAAACGGTTTTGCATAAGAACTGGTTTCTCAGAACGGAAACGTTATCTAAACGCATACTACTTCTCCGAGTACATCCTTGGAGACTTTGAGATGCTACAGTTGATAGTCGAAGGCAACACTAGAAGTTGATTACACTGTACAAACTCAACTCCATCTAATATAGACCATCCAATAGATTTATTTCTCTCATATAAAAATAACGAACAACACTTGAAGTCATTTCAGAAAAGAAAAGCAAAAAGAAAAGATACCATTGGTGAAATTGAAACTTTCAATCTTTTGAGGTTTGGTGCAAACCAAGGCTGTTAGACTCGCAGACAATGGAGTTGGCAGGATGCAAATGGCTCCAGCATTGTACAATGAACATCCAAATGGTCCCTAAGATGATAGGGCTTTTAGCTTAAAGCATTCAAGGAATGAAAGCAACTTGCACAGCTGGTCTGTTTGCACAAAAATGGTTACCCATAACTCAATATACTAAAACAAGCTACCTCTTGCATCCAAAAGGTGAAGTTCTTGAATGCCATCAGGCTTAGGGATCTCCTTCATAGAAAAAGATAATGTTTCTCTACGTCATGATCTGATTATGCGTGACCAAGGTTTACTTTATATTTCACTCATTTCTACATAAAAACACAAAGATTATCCTAAGCAATCTCTTTCCGGCTTTAATTTTGTCACCGTCATCCTCTGTAACATTGTTACCATGCATACCCTGTAGGCCAAGTATGTTTTTATGACCATGTGATGGACATTAAAAGTTATGGAAGAATCTGTATTGATTTATTCAAATTTGAGCAGCATTGGCACAACTGCTGCTTCATGTGTGCTTCACTGTCAGTAGCAGGGGTCGTTGAAACTGTTCCAATCTGTTCTCAAATTTATGTTAGTGGAGCTGCTGAACTTAGGATGCTGGGAAACTTCTTGGCTTATGGATGGTGAATCAACCTATCTGATTCAGAGCATCATTAAAGATATTTTACTTCTCTGCTTGAGTTTAGCTTTAGCCCTTAAGTGATTTGAGATGCATCTTGTTCATAAACCTAGAGAATGAGGGGAGAGGAAGCAATGTAACTTGAGCTTCCGAGTGACTGGGTCAATGAGAAAACATGGAATTCCTCATCCCCATTGATTGCTTTTATCTGTATCATTTGATGACCATATCAAACTTTGTTTTAATGTGCAGATGATTTGATTGTCGACCCACGCAACCTGGAATGGATCAGGGAAGCTAATTGTCCTGTTGTAAGTGAATATTTGTTCAAACATCATTTCCTGGTCGTTGATGCAACCATTTTCTTCCCAATTAGTGTAGCAGTAACCTTGAAGGTCTTGTGTAACTTTACATTGCTAGATACTTGCACACTAAGAAGTCATGTTAATTAGTTGCCTGTTTAATTGAATTTATTTCCTTAAAGGTTGCAGATGTTACACATTCACTGCAGCAGCCTGCTGGAAAGAAGGTATGTCCCAAATACCTTGAGTACTACAAATTCTGCTTATAATTAGAAATTCTGTTTATCCTTGAGTACTACAAATACACACATATACTCAATGAATTTATAACTTTTCATTTTTCTTCAAGTTAATCACCTTAAGTTTGCTGCTGAAGTTGTACTTCATTAATTGATGAAAAAGAGGCACAAATGCCCCCTTCATGAATATTGAAACTATTATTTACAAGCTACCTCTGATTCTTTGGTGAGATTTATTGAGGTATTGACTGACTTGAAGATCTCTAATGTATTTGGTAACTTAATAATGTGGTCTGCCTTGCGTGGCAATTGTGATCTCAATCCAACCATATTATATGGGAACCTCATCTCATGGGATTTCATTATATTGTCTCACCATAGCGGAGGATCATAAGGTTTTACATTATGTGTTCTCCTTAAGGAAAGAAAGGGCAAACTCGGTGCCAAAGGCTTTCGCACAAGCAGAGTGGGGGCAGGGACTATTCCTATGTAGCACAATTGTTAATGTGAGAAGAATCATAAATTTTACTGGAGGCAGTACCATGGCTAATTGAGGAACTCAACTTTAAGGATCCTTCCAGTTAACATACAGGTCTTGGATTTGATCAGTTGACTGAGCTTCAACTTCTAATATTCATTGTGGCTCATCAACTGAGTCTTCAATCTGAAGATGTTGATTGTCTCATTCTTTCCTTGTGTATATCAACAGCTGAAGAAGCATAAAGAAGAGATGGGACCAAGATACTTAAAAGAAAGAAGTTACTGTAACACTAACAGCATACCACAAGTCTGCTGCCAATGTTTATTGGGATACTATCTGTAGCAAACCAGTAGCTTAGATATCAGAACCAGAGAACAGAAAAGACCAGGAGGCGTTAGAGAAGAGAGAGAAAAGAGGAGAAGGGGAAGAGAGAACTTGCACAGGTAAGGCTCCTCGTCTCCTTACTTTATAGATCAATAATCAATATTAGTTTAGGATATCTTTCCTAAACTAAATTACAGAAAAAGGAAATACAATATTATCTACAAAAAGGAAAGTTCTGAAATAGGAAACTATCCTAAGATATGGTTTACTTGTTTACCAAGCAAAACGGTAAAGGAAGCTAGGAAAAGATAAGGGTAAAATATGAGAGAAAGACTAGAACAAGAAACAAATGAGAAACTGGATACTGAATTGGAGTACCTTTACGAAGGGCAATCAGAACAACAAATTCAGGAGGGCTTACCACTGGATCCACAGATGAGGGAGGTAGACGTGGGGGAGCTATGAGAGCAGTGCAGCAACTGTCCTCGGATGCCTCTCAAAAACAACGGTGACATCAGTTTAAATAGGCAGAAGAAGAGACCAAACTGTAACTTGCAGATCAACAGTCTGAGAAATAACTATTGGAAGTTCATCATCAAAGGTGGAACATTAATAGGATCCTTAAAAAGGGGGTAGACCCAAAAAAGGAAAGTATTTATTGCCAATAACCCACAATTTCTAACACTATCTATTAGTTTCTATTTTCTTGCATTGTTATTTAATCAATAGCTTGAGCTTATATTTTAATGTTACTTCTTTTTCAGTTTTACTAGCAGCTGAACAATCACCCCACACTATTGGAAGTTGCTAATTTTGTAACCATTGGTGAGTTGATTGGAAGTGTATGAGACTGAGGAGAAAAAGAGATGAGATTGATGAAAGTGACCTATAGGTTGGAAGCTGTGAGAGGCAGGACAGGGGAGAGATTGTGGGTGAGAGGCCCTGAGTGATAGAACCTGACTGAGACAATAGTATATCCCCTTCTTTTCTCTTTATCCTTCTGTTCTTCTTTCACAGGTGA